>NC_137027.1:14185149-14310149 GCF_032717465.1 Coenobita brevimanus
TTTTTTTTTTTACTTTAGGAGTATTGGTAATTTGAAAATGACGCCACTCCCCTTGACTGCCCTTGTCGTTTTTCTCCTTGTATCCAGTCGGTTGAGTTTTTCATAATCCCGTATTAGCTAGATTTTTTTCAGTCTGGTCTATTCCACTTTTTTAGGAGTTACTCTAATTAACGAGTGATTTCACTCCTGTTAATCGCCTTCGTTTGATTTTCTTTTGCTTTAAATCAGCTGTTTTTCGGATTTATTTTCCTTGCTAGCTAGACGACCTTTTTTTTTTTTTTTATTCTAGGATTTTTTCAGTTTTAATAAATACTGGCAGTGGAGGAATGTTACCCCTCCCATTAATCGCCTTTGTCCATTTTCGTTTCTTAAGTCGGTTATGTTACATTTTTTCGCGATTATTGGCTGCAGGAAAACTTGTATTCATTTTTCTACCTGGTAAACGAGGGGAGAGGGACGATACAGTGCGCGAGAGAGGGTGTGAGAATTTGTGTGAGAGAGAGCAAGAATTTGTGTGGGAGTGCGAGAATTTGTGTCAGAGAGTGTGAGAATTTCTGTGAGAGAGTGAGAATTTGTGTGGGAGTGCGAGAATTTGTGTGAGAGAGTGTGAGAATTTGTGTGAGAGTGAGAATTTATGTGAGAGTGAGAATTTGTGTGAGTGTGAGAATTTGTGTGAGAGAGTGAGAATTTGTGAGAAAGGGCGAGGGAATTTGTGTGCGAAAGTTGAAATTGAGCGAATGACAACAGTACTCCATATTCAAAGTTTCCCCACGGCGGACTCTATTTACAAACTGGGCAGTAGCCGGTTTACATAACTTGAAAGAGCTGTGTTAATGGAGATTCAAACAGACAGCTAGGCATTTTCTTTACACAATAATTTTGCCCACATACTGAAAAGATGTCTCAGTTCTCTCTCTCTCTCTCTCTCTCTCTCTCTCTCTCTCTCTCTCTCTCTCTCTCTCTCTCTCTCTCTCTCTCACCCCTATGTCCATCCTTCCATTCATCCATCCATCTGTCTAAATATCCATCCGTCTGTCAACCTGTTTGTTTATCTGTCTATCTGTCCGCCTAAGTTTACCTCCCTAACTCATTCTTTATCAATATCTCCATTTACTTGCCTGTCTCTAAAGCCCGTAACACATCCATTCTTTGCGACCTATATTCCCTTCCCTGAACGAACAATACCACGTAATTCGGCACTAAAATTCAGCTCTATGCCCAATCCTTGCCCAGCTCACCGACTTTAAATGAAGTCTTATAGTGTAAACCTGGTTGATGCCACGAGTATGCCCTTTACTGAATACCTAGCTCGTAACGCTGGCTTGTTTGGTGAAGGCGCCTGTGGGTTAGTGGGTTGAGTCTCCCAGTAGGTGTGAGGACTTTAGAATCTGTGTGGGTTCTAGTATCAAGAGGTCGTAATAAATACAACACACACACACACACACACACACACACACACACACACACACACACACACACACACACACACACACACACACACACACACACACACACACACACACACACACACACACACAGAAAGAGAAAAGTAATATTAGTGTGACAGCGATCCCAAGGAAATTAAGATTGAAGACACTTTTCCAAATTAACATTCTGAGAAGTGATTTAATGATGGATGAAGCTGACAGGTTTCTTTTTCTCTTCTCGTTTCTCTGTATTCATATCTCATATTACTATTTTTTTTTTCTTATTTTTTGAGATGAGAGGAATCATCATCAGCACATTTATATTCAGATTTCTTCCTATCATACTAAAGACACGAACTTATCATATTTCATTTTTTCTGCTTTTCTTTCCTCTCTCCTGTCTCCGCTCTTCTCTGTCTTCACTTTGCCCTTGTCATATTTATTTTTTATCTCATCCCATTTCCTTTTCTATCTCAGTTTACTCTCTTATGGTCGTATTTTGATCCTTTCTTCCTCTTTCGCTCTCTACACTCCTCTCATCATCTTTCCGTTACAGTCGCCTTTGTCTCATCCTTTCTCATTGATCATAGCACTTGCACCTCTCATCTTTCTCCTCTCTAAGTCAGGTGCATATCCCAGTTCACACCACATGATGTTTCTCAATTCCCAGTACAAATCTAGGGCCTCATCATGCCTCGTTTTGCTATGTTAGGGTTACGCTGGCAAGGGTAGATATGTTAAAGGGGAAGAGGAATTGAAGTAAATAATTATATATATATATATATATATATATATAGTACCTCATCCTACCTGCAGGTGTATAAAAAGAGGCGATGATGATGATAATGTTGATGATGATGATGATGATGATGATGACTGAATGGGCCGCGCCAAATGCCCCCACATTAAAAAAGGTAAATACATAAATAAATAAGCTGATCGTGCTGAAGGGGATAAAACGCAAAGCTAAAAGTAAAGTACATCCCATAACTCTGTATTGCCAGAACCAGGATCCCGTTCGCTCTCTGATAATAGGACACAAAATTCCATTGAGTAAATTAAAAACCAGTTCCGAAAAAGCTGGTAAAACAGTTATGACAGGGCATTGGCAGTACAGTGAGGCGGGGATAGGTAAATGGGTAGAGAGGGAGGTAGAATGGGGAGGAAAGGGGGAAGGTAGAGGGGGTAATGTAGGATGAGAGGTAGATGGAGAGGAAAGGGAGAGAGAGGAGGGAGGAAGGAAGAGTTGTATAGGCTAATGAAGGGGGATAACTGACTTAAATTTTCCAGTATATGTTTGAAAGTGTATTGTCCCTTTGTTCATATGATTATTCTTTTGCTTAGGAGAGATTTTTCGAACTTGAAAATTAAATGTAGCCATGACGAACCCATTCACAACTATGGAGCCCTTCCAGGTTGAATAAAATCTTCTCTTTGCGGCAAGAATACGATATGAATAAAACCTCTGTCTCGAAACCGAATACCCCTCTCAGCTGAATGAAATGGTCTGGTATCAGCAGGAAAAGACGAGCTGTCCTGGTAGGTGCCGGGGTGGGAGTGGGGTCGATGTATGGGGAACTGGGCAATTTACTGGGTGCACGACGAGGTAGTGTGGCAAGGGGGTGGGGGGTTGTATGGTGTATGGGATTGTGGGGAGGGGTCGTTGTATGGCGTATGGGGTCTAGGGGAAGGGTCGTTTTGTGGGTGGGGGTACAAGGGGGCCGTATTATGGGTGGAGGGACGAGGGGGTCGTTGTATGGGGCACTGGGGCAGGGGGTCGTTGCGTGGGTTGGGAGGCAGTGATGTTGAGGCAGGAGAGTAGGGAGGAGGTCGTTGTATGGCATAGAGGGGTAGAGACAGGGGAGGTCGTTGTAGGGATTAGGGAAGGCAATGATGCTAAGGCAGGGGTGGAAGGGAGAGGGGGTCGTTGTACAGAGAAGAGGACAAGAGGAGAGGTCGTATGGTATAGAGGTGGCAGGAGAACGAGGTCACTGTATAGGGCATGGGGACGGGGGAGGGTGTTCATTACATGGGGTAATGTGCAATATACAGGATGCAGGGGTGTTCAATTGGCGTTTTTCCCTCCCTCATACCCATCCATACAATTGCTTATATACCGGATCCCCACCAGAATAATTATTACCATCAGAATACTACCGATATCCAGCCAGGGAATCGTTCAAATACTGGCGCATAACAATGAGACAGATAATATTTTAAATGCCAAAAAAATTCACAGATATTGCTGTCACAGTATGATGATTGATAACTTCCTTTATAATTGTCAGTAGTTTCTGTAATATCTTCATTTATTCTTGCATTTCCATTGTGTAAAGAATCGAAGTTTATGGTAAAACATTAATAATCTTAGGCTCGTGTTATTCATTCTTGGCTAAATAAACTGATCAGGCATTAGCTGCAAAAATACTAAAGTTGTTCCGACCTTGAAAGAGTTAAATGCATCCAGTATCTCTAAATCCATTGAATTATTTATTTAGCGGCTCTCCACCCAAAATATGTATTACCGTCAAAATGTAATATTTGGTAATAACATTTATGGAAGGCAGCAGTGTCTATTGTGTGTACAGAATTGCGTGATTAAATGTGTAAATGTTATGATGCGGTTTGGAGTGATGGATAGATTATACTGTATGCATTTTAAATAGAAATTTCATGGTCAGGGGAATGGTTAGAGGAATCAGGGGAATCTGATACATAGGCAGACAGTTAAAAATATAGACAGAAAAACATTAGATATAGGGAGATAAAGACAGGGAAATGTTGCGGTAATTTTCTTTGCACATAATTCTAATATATTCTCTAATAAAAATCTATGAAAAGGTACAATATATTTTACGCACTCGAAATCGGCGAGGAAAAAGAAATAGATTTTGGTACTGAAAGGGTGAAATTGTTGGAAGTAAACTCCATACCATAGGCTATAAATTGATTCAGGAGTGCGTATAAAAACGTAATGATTTGCCATTACGAGAGCATCACCTGTGGTACACTTACACCCACACACCATTATATCCCACCACTACACTCAAATTTCATGTCATATTCCTCTTAATGCACACCACACCTTATACCTCACTCCATACATCCAATACCTCCTAAACTATACACCCCACACCCTCACACCATGCACCCCACACTCTCACACCATGCACCCCACGGATACTCCATACACCACGTATCTCTGTATATCCCTCATCACCTACACCATACTTACCACACCCCTACACCATATACTCCACACCCACATACCATGTACAGTACCCCACACCCACAGACCATACACCCCACACCTTACATTCCACACCATGTACTGCACACCACACACACCACACCATACACCCCACATCTACACAATACAGCCATACACCCACTCCTCCCACACCATAATACAATACTGAACAGCACTCACTACCCATACATAACAGCAGGGTACTGTGCGTCCACAGCCTTTTGGCATGTCATAATACACACACACACACACACACACACACACACACACACACACACACACACACACACACACACACACACAGAAGTATATTGTACACATTCACACGCAGCGTGATACAGTAGTCGATATTCGTCTAAAAAAATGATTGCGTAAGCAAAACAAAGAAGAGTATCCTAGATTTCAACACATCGCCCAACCAGACTACACCATTACACCTCGCCATAGCACACCAAACCACACCTCACCTCACCTCACCTCACCTCACCTCACCTCAACCACATCTTACCACATTGCTGTCACAACAACACATCACGCAGCACCATAACACACCACACGGCGAGACCACACCTCATCACCCAACACCACACTCGCTCAGTCCGTGACACCTTACCCCCAAGCCACACAGCACCAAAACACATACACTACCCCGCACCACATCAAACCATAGCCTGGCCACAGCAGCACAGCACGGCACAGCACAACATAGGCCCACCACATAACACAAAGGGTCGTTAGGGAGACCCCGGGAGCTCAGTGGCGAGTGAAATTATCGTAGGTGAGGCCAACTGTGATCCTCAGGCCTAACCTGGTGCTGAGGTGTGGGTCTGACCACGAATTTACTCTCATCCCCTGTTTCTTTCCTTTAGTAAGTAGATGAATTAAGACAGGTGGATGGATGGGTGGATGGATGCATGGATGAACAGACACCTACAGTACGATGGTTTAATTTTCCTGCGCTTGAAGAAAATTGTTTGTACGAGTAGGTAGCAAGAATAAGTAAAATATGTCATCGTGGGAAAGGATTAAATTCTGACAGTACTTCAGGCTGTACCGAATAAAAAGTGCTGGATTTGGAGAACAGAAGGTCATCTTTGGTGTAGAAATACCACGGAGAAACCACAGCAGTTTTCGTGTTTTTCTTTTTTTTTTCGGCCTTTTCAAAAGCTGCTCCGTACCCCAGCCACCAGAGAGGCCATTAGAGAACATTGTACTGTGCATATACACGGATTGCAGTGCTTGGAACACTGCTACAACTCTCTCCCTCTCTGTCTTTTTCTCTGGTTTAAAAGTGATCCCTAGTGGGTCGTCAGCGAGCTGTGTTCTATGGTTCTTCCACTTTAATTTGGCCGCGTTTCTAGCCCGTTTGTAACTTGTTCTAGTCAGTTTAGTTGCAGAGTAAGACAATTCTAGGGCTATGTCATTCTCTTCCTCTTCCTTTCTTTCACTCTCTCATTCTCTCTGGTTTAACTATGATTCCAGTTGGCTTCTGCGCGCCCATTCTAGTGGGCTAAGGCAGTGTAGGTTATGGTACCCTCGACCAAAAACCTATCTGCTCCCCAAGGAACGCTGAATTTTGCAGTGATCCGTCGAGCGTAGTCATTTTTCATTTAATACTGTTAGTAATTCTTGATTTGTGGTGCGTGTGCCATACTATATCGCATTACGAAGATGCAGATAGTTTTTTAGGT
This sequence comes from Coenobita brevimanus, assembly GCF_032717465.1. Lineage (NCBI taxonomy): Eukaryota > Metazoa > Arthropoda > Malacostraca > Decapoda > Coenobitidae > Coenobita > Coenobita brevimanus. The sequence continues at coordinate 14,191,518 of NC_137027.1, forward strand.
TGAAGGTACACTTTTTGCCACGACTTAGTACTGAAAGGGTTACCAGAGACTGTCTGTAGCCTTCTTACTACCATTTGTTTCTGTCTTTGTGAATCTGTCTATATCCTCCTATTTTATGTCATCTATCATCTATCTATCCGTGTGTGTCTCCGTATGTCTGCTTATGTGTCTAGCTATAATCCCATTCATGTTGCTCAGTGCTGCATGCTGTGAGGGATACCATCTCAACAAAAGGATCACCAAGCATTTCTGTTCCCATTGTCTTGTGGTGAATTGCAACCCACCAAATAGGCCTAACAATCCCCAACACCCAAACCCTAATTCCTATTGACCCTCTTCGACTTTCCTTCCTTACCCTCTCTGTCTTTCCCTCTTTCGTTGTCTTGAGGGAGCCCTTTTTCCCAGCCCCATCCAGACGACAGTAAAATGAGTACTTATTATGAGAATGTTCTGTCATATGTATATCCTCCCATAATTTCAGAATTGTAGATCTGAGATTGCATAGAACTGCATTTTCTTTTCTGTCTTTCTTGCGGTTATGTCTATGGTTGTTCTTTCCAACAGTCATGATGTTTTTCAGTCTTTTCTGCTGGTTTACCGTAGGTTTTGGTGTTGTGTAGAACCTTCACTTTTTCTATCTTTTTCTCACACACGTTGGTTAGATCTTTAGTAGAAGCAGTTGTTTCCACAATAGAGAAACCTGTTATGGGCCAATCGACCTTCCGTTACCTGTACTTTCTACCGTATGCAGTCTTATGTACCAGCCTAACCTAATAGTCACCAGCACGAAATCTTATTCTTCCGTCACTTTATTGCCTGTTGATTGCCTGATGAAGATGAAAAATGCGTCACTGGACTGAAAGGGCGTATGAAGATTGTGCTAAAACCATTCACTAAGAGGACGCTGAACAAAATCGCACACCGATAACACTAATAAAATAGGAAGGACGCATCGTACTAAAGAAGTAGCAAGAATAAAATCGAACAAGAACAAAATTATCAACAGATAGAGGAGCACAAAACCCTAATTTGGGGCCTTGCTAAAGTCTGTTGGAGTTGGTGACCTCGTTCGGAAAATCTTTAGCGAGTGACTGAGCCAAGAGCCAATCCTTGAGACGCTCCTACATGTAAATGGACGTCGTCGTACTGGAGTGTTAATATTCTAAAATCATCCAAACCATTTTGCTATTTCTGCTCAGTCTGTGTTGTGAAAGACTTGCCTTCTATTTTCAGCTTCATGATATTAAGAGGTATTTTCGGCGTGCGTAGGAGGAGGATATAAGCTTAATCACGTTTTTGTTTTCTGGAAAGAAGGACTTATTTTTTAGCTTAAGAAAATGATGGCTTGGATAATTTTACTCGTCTTGTAGCTGTTATCGTCTCCTGTGAAAATAAATCGAGTTACCACCAGTTATAGTCGTAGTTCCATCATCATCATCATCATCATCATCATCATCATCAGCCCTACCTTTATTTGTGTATGCATTTATAGTCGTATTCTGTATAAATAACAAAGTAATAACGTGCCATATGCATTGTGCGACTCGTGGGCCGTAATTCCTTGGGCTTAATTATAGCTGTCTAATATCGACCTAATTTGTATGTATAATTTAAAGAGAATATCAACGTGGAAGATATATTCGCACATGAGAAAAGGTTGTTTGACTAGATTTTGATTCGAGACGCGGATATCCTAGTTTTTCGATTTCGGTAGGTTATATTATTGTGTCCCGTCTCTTGTCATGTAAGAATTAGAGCAATATGAGAGTGTAGAGTGGTTTTGTCTCCTCGGTGCTGTAAAGTTTAGTTCCACTCTTTCGCTCCTGCTAAGTGTCAATAATATATCTTCAGAGTTCGTCCATGCAGACAGATGGAAAAGCTTATTGCAGTACTGTACGTCTTCCTCTCTCGTCTGTCAACCCTTTCAGAACGACTACGTCTTTCTGTACTATAATCCTGCTATCTCCAGACAACTTTATTCAGGTTAGAATAGATTTTCGTAACTGGAGAAGTTAGATGTTGCCTTCATTAACCCTTTAACCAACTGAGGTCTTTAATCATTCGGAGGTAGCAGGAACAAACGAAACAAAACGCATTCGTTGTTAAGATGATGAAGACAAATGGTATATGTTCCTCATTCGTCCCTTTCTTAATCTAAAGCTCCTGTGGCACACTTCCACCTGAATAAAATCGTCTGCTGTTAACAGGAATAGAATACTAGAGTCTTCCCAACCATGGTAGAGCTGACAGTACAAAAATATAGTTACCTGTGACTGAATCTCAACTCAGTAACATCGTCTGGCGTCAGCAGGAATAAAATACTAGAATAGAGACGACCATGCTAGGGCCAGTAAAATCACATCCACTTCTTTCGTCCCCTCGGAGTTATGTGAATGTTCCCTTATGTTGTCCACTCAGATATATGAGGTAATATTCCCTGGTCCCCTTTTCCCTCTTCCACCCATATCATACCCAGTCTTTATTCCTCACTGTCGTTCTCTGTTCCCTATCCTTTTATCCTTTTTTTTTTTTTTTTATTCGTACGCTCTATCCTTCTTCGTCTCAATTTCCCCCTACCTCTCCGTCTTCCTCATTCCTCCCTCCCACTCTCCCTTACCCCTCCCTCCCCCTTCACCTTTTCCTTTCCCGTACCCAGTCCTCATTCTTTCCTACCTCTGTCGCTTACCAATCTCTCGTTCTCGCCCTCCCTTTTTCATTAGCTCATCCTCCTCCCTTCCTCTCTCTCTCTTCTCTCTCCTTCCTTCCTCCTCTCCCTGCCCCACTCCTCTTCCACATTCCTCCTATCTCCCTCCTTTTCCCTCCATTCCTCTTCCTCTCTCCACACTTCTGTCCACCCAGCATCTCGGGCTCCTGATGTACTACGCCATCCTCTTAATCCAGTTAGTGTGTTGACGTCTTGTTTTTGTAAATTTTTGCTTCCTCCTGACGATTTTACGGATCATAAGAAAACCCCCAATTAGCGAAGGAGTTATTGAAGCCTCAGCACTAGAAAAGTCTCCCCTAACTTGAATGGAACTGGTAGTAACAAGAAAAACAGTGGAAATATGGGATAAAATCTTTATTCGCGTCCCTTGTTAAATCCTGCGTCACAAAAATCTTTATTCGCGTCTCATGTGAAATATTGCATCTCGACTTTTAATCCTTTTAAACTGAATCCTACCACGATATAAAAGCCAAGTAATGATTAAAAAACATTTCCAAGGACTCAGACATAATGGAACTGTATTTACAAACTGCCTAGCACTTCAGGTATGTAAAAAAAAAAATATCCACACGTCTGTCATCATTCATAAAGCTACTAGACTTTTAACAACCAGGCAGGAATGAAAGTTAAAGGAAGACAAGGCAAGCCACCAATGTATACAACTTCTGTTAATGATTTTCTGCAGTGGGAATTTATGCTGTATAAAATTAATTATGATCTTTAACAAATACGAGTCATAACGTCGTGGAATTGATTGAGACTCATGATGCAATCTTGGCATTGAATGAAATGTGACTTAACCCCTGAAATCAGAGGTTCTTCATAATTTATTATTGCTGTGTTATTTTTACTTTTCACAGATCCTAAACTTGTCATCTATCCATCTTGAATGCTGAGCTATAATAAGAGTAAAACTAGAATATGATGCTGGAGACGATATAGAGCTGTAGGATTATCTTTTTCTGACCCTGATCTACGTGAAATAAGCTGGGAAAATCTGGACCAAGTTTGTGGAAAAACAGTATTGTTCCAGACGATTTTATTCGATTTTAAAAAGCAAAGAGGACGGGTTTGTAAAAGCTGCATCTAACCTCTTCTGTTGAAGAAGTCTCTCCCAAGTTGAATATAAATGTAGGAAGAATGTATGGTAATGAAGACGTTACTGTTTGGCAAAATTTAGCTGCTGCTTTTCTGTAAGTCTCTCTTAAGCAGCGTACGAATCCCTGAAACTTTTTTTTTTTTTTAATGATAGAACTGGCCCACTCCTAATGCGTGCATATTAAACCGCGTTTGCATGACATTTGATGAGTCTTATCTGTTAGGTAGGAATGATGTCTGTTAGGTAGGAATGAGTGTCCTTGGTGAATAATTGTCACCCCTCCAATCTGACTACATTTAGCAGGTGAGCTGAAAGGAGTTAAGGATTTTTGTCAGGTTGGAGTAAACGCGGCACATCAAGAATATAAGAATTACACCATCGAAGCGAAGATGATGATGATGACGATGAGCACGTCACTTTTTCTAAAACCTTTTCATTATAATCACGTCTCATGTTTTATGATCCTTTAATTACATCGTGCCATTATTGTGAACTTGGAAAGACGAAATAAAAATGAGGCCCTAAATGCTCGGCCATAATGTCTTTGAGGCAGACTTTGATGCGATCTTGGCAGTAAATTGAATAAGGCACTTAATTAATAACGCCCTGCAACCCATCAAGAGAGACGCAGTGGCCGGCATGCTGCAAGCGTTGCCACGGCGACGGTAAAGGCAGGTGAAGAGAGAGGGGAAAAACGGGAGAGAGATCGGTAGGAAGGAGTAAAGAAGGGAAAAAGGAAGTAAATTCTCTCTCTCTCTCTCTCTCTCTCTCTCTCTCTCTCTCTCTCTCTCTCTCTCTCTCTCACACACTCGAACGAACACGAAAGCAAAAGTAACATTAGATCTTCACACTTCAGAAAATCGTGTTCTCTTGGCAACGTAAGTAAGAGGAAGCAATAAAAGTAAGGAGAATTGAGGTGGGTTGGCATAGTGAGAGAGAGAGAGAGAGAGAGAGAGAGAGAGGGAGAGGGGAGCGTACACACACACACACACACACACACACACACACACACACACACACACACACACACACACACACACACACACACACACACACACACAGTTTTAGCAAGTCAGGGCAACACTTCCGGAATCAAATAGCATCATTAAATCTTTTCACCACAATGCCCTCCCATTATATCTTTACTACAGTGCTGGAGGGGGACGCCTTCACGTGGTGTCACCGATCTGGCCGTGCGGTGGAGCTGCTTTGTTATATACATGCCTCTCACCTTTCCCCCCATCCCCCCAAAGGAGGGTGGTGGACTGCAGGAGAAGGGAAACTTCAGTCTGCAGTCCATCGAGTCCACATGTCAGCGTGAAAGTGGTCAACTGCTAGCTTAACTTGGTCTTCTCCTGCAGTCCACCATCCTCCTCTCGGGGGATAAATAAGTAGTTGATAGACGTTTGGATGAGCAGGCAGTGTATTTGCCCAGTTAAATCAGTGCCACCATCTGTAGGCGTCCCTCTCCGGCTCCAGTGAAAGGGATAATTAAGGCTATTTTCAACCCCTCCTATTTAAAGTCACACCTAAGCTTTATAAAACTGTCTGACTGTACCACACACACACACACACACACACACACACAGGTACATGTGGGTCTCAGCCGTGAAATGTCAGAAGCCTGCTGACTGGAAACGGACCCGACCTTTGAATACAGCTTTCGCAAAGCGCTTTGGAAAACATTAAGTCAAATATTCAGTTTATAATTTCGCCTCTAAGCTCATTACATTTAAGCCTCTTAGTGTTTTTCATGGCTCTGATATTCCACGTGATGTTACAGATATACACCCGAGAGGGGGGGGGGGAATTGTTAAACATAGTTTGATACAGTTACTATAGAGCGTCTAATCAAACATAATCTATTGCGACCCAACCCAACCCAACGCAACCCAACCCAGTTACACCAAACTTTAGCCAGACTTAACCTACCCTATATTAACCGAACCTAAACGAACCGACGACAAGAGTATGCAAACTATGCTGAACAATTCGGCCCTAATCTGACACCGAACATGCCTTACCGATAATCACCAGAATGCCGGAACCAGGGGAAATCGGCACGCACATTTTTAAAACTCGTAATTTTTCCCCCTGTTTTCAGCGTCAGTGTTAATGGATGCTTGCAGTCGCGGAATAATGTTTGGGCTGGATGGTTTGGCTAATGCTCTGTGTTTGCATTTATATTGGGTATGTCTCTGGTTTTAAGATATGGACAGATTTTGTTTCCTTTTATTCAGCCAGTGCACGATAAACCTGTTCAAGTAGATTTTTTCCTTTCCATCGTCAAACGATTTTATTCTGCATAGGAAGGGCATCTCGTACTGAAGAGGCTGGAGACATTCGTAAATAAACCCTTTCGATATTTTTTTAGTGCCTCAAACTGTCAGACGACTTCTAATTAGTTAGGCTTGCCTTGGCTAAAATAATATTGATGTATGACAAAGCTGCTGAAAACTTAAACTGTTTTGCCTCAGACCTCGTCCACACCAAATTCTTGCTAGCGCAGGAGTAAGTTCTTCTTCATTGTAACCCATAGAATCCTCTCGCCCACACCCACCTGCGTCTAGTTGAGCCACTTGTGTGGGTTAGGGCAAAATTTCAGCCTGTGCCCTCCCCTTTCAGCGTGCATTTGGTGTGGACGTGGCCTTGGTCAGAATAAAGTACTGGGGTATGTGGAAGGCTGTGAAAGAAGTAAGTCGATATTCACGCCTCCCATCTACGCCTTCAGTTTCTTGGATGCCTCTCAGAACTCCTTTCTGGTATCCACATCTTTCCTCTCTCTCACCCCGCCTCATCCGCTGTGTCATATCTACACTGATTTTATCGCCTCCATCCTTACCTCTCTCCTCTTCTCTCCATCTCTCTTCTCTGCTCTTCCCCCTCTCCCTTTTTCCCTCGTTTTTTCCCCCTCTCTTAATTTTTCCACATCTTACCATTCTCGCTCTTACACCGTCTCATTCACGTCTTCTGTACATTGATTTTATCGGCTCCATCGTCGCCTCTCTTCTCTCTCCTCACCTTTCATCCTCTCCCATCTACTTTTACTCTTTGCTCCTCTTTCCTTTTTCTCCTCTTCTCTTTTCCTATCCTTTCCACATTCTCTCTCTCTCTCTCTCTCTCTCTCTCTCTCTCTCTCTCTCACCCCGCCTCATCCACCATGTCATATTAATTTTGATTTTATCGCTTCCACTCCACCCTTGCCTTTCCCTTTCTCTTCTCTCCTCTTCCCTTTTCTCATTTGCTCCCCTCTTTTACCTCATCCCCTTCTGTACTCTACTTTCTTCACTTTTCCTCCCCTTTCTTTTTCTCTCACTTCATCTACTCCCCACCCCTCCCCTCTCCTCTCTTCTCCACACAATGCCTCTCCCTCTCCTCACCTGGTCTCCACTATATCAAATCTACATTGATTTTATCGCTTCCATCCCCACCATCTTTTCTCCTTCTGTGCTCTTTTTCGTCCCTTCATCCCCATCCCCCTTTTTTCATTTTCCTCTCTCTCCTCCTCTTTCCTCTGATCTTCTCTTTTCTTCCTCTTTCCTTTCCTCCCCATTCCATCTCCTCCAGTACGCTTTTCTCTCCTTCCCTGTACCTTCTTTTAATCTTTTCTTCTCCTCCGCTCCCCTCTCCTCTACACATCTTCCCTCTCTCACCCCACCTCATCCACAGTGTCACATCTACATTGATTTTATCGCTCCCATCCTCTCCCCCTCCCTCTCCCTTACCCTTTTCCCCTCATTTCCTCTGTCCTCTCTTCTCCCCTCCTCCATTTCTCTTCCCTCCTCTCTCCACCCTTCATCTCCACCTCCCATGCGTATCCCTCACTAACTTTTTTTGTTTCCTCTCCTTTGCTCTCATCATCCAACTTCTCCCCTCATCTCTCCTTATCCTTCCCTCCTCTTACCTGCCTCTTCTCCTGTCTTTCCCTCTTCTCTCCTCTCCGCTTCTCTCGTCCTCTATCCTCTTTCTCCATTTTCTGTATTTCTTTTATTCGATTTTCCTGGATTCTCGTTCCTTTAGACTGATGGTTTCTTTCGCTTTGAATGAAACTTTCTTCCGTTTCCTGCTGTTTTATATTCATCGCTGTAGTCACTTTCCTCCAGTCTCTCTCTCTCTCTCTCTCTCTCTCTCTCTCTCTCTCTCTCTATCCCAGTAAATTACGTATCGTATCACCAAGTCGTTTCTCCTTTGTATGTCTTGCTTGTTTTTTCATTCCTTTTCTGATTGTTATGTTTAGTATCGTTTCGTCTCGTATCGTCTTGTTGTGTGTTGTTCTCTTACGTTTCACATCTCTCCCCTTCCATTCCTCTCTTCCCCAATCACTTGTACCCTCTTACAAGCTGCTAGTATTTTTCCTCTCCTACGCCCACATCGCTCAAGCCACTTACACTCCAACACTCACCTTCACCACTCATATCCACCACACATCGCGTTTTCCATCACTTATCTCTGCCACTCATCACCCTTCCTCCACCACTCATCTCCATCAAACATAATCTTCCTCCACCGCTCATCTCCACCCTCTCCACATCACCTCCCTCCAACACGTATCTCCACTGCACATCAGATTCACCCACTACTCATCTCCACTCTCCACTAATCTCCGTCATACATCATCCCCGCCCACCATAAATTTCGACGCATCACCTCTATCCATCCACCACTCATCTCCACCCCCTTCACTTCATTCACCCCCCACTCCCCTCCACTTCACCTAGCTCCACTTCAGATCCCTCCACCATTAATCTCCACCACGCATCACCTTCCTCCACCACTCATCTCCACGCATTGCCATTACCCCCGTCATGTCCTCAATCATTTACAGCGCTGACATTACCTCACTTCACCCGCATAGATTGCTTCTCCGCCGCTAGCCCATTTTTCCTTTTCCATATTCTATTGACGCCCACTCAGACATCTTTCATTTTTTCCCCTTCGCTTGACGTCTGACTTTATTCCATTTTTCTCGCAGTTAATCTGACATTATTTTGCACTCCCAGTCACTCATACACTTCATTTTTTCACACACACTCACTCTGAAATTGCTTATCCATTTTCCAGCTGCACTAGTTCTCCATTTTCTTCTCTCTTTTGCTCACTCGACCCTTCCCCCTTTTCTTCGCTCGCAATCAGTCTGACACATTTTTTCCTCAGTCATTCATAATCCCCATCTTTTTGCACTCACGCACTCGGCCTTTTCTCATCCATTTGATTATACCTTCACTCACCTGCCATATTTTCCCACTCTACTCATACGGGCAACATATTATTCATTCATATTCAGTCATACGCATTTCATATTTTCTTTTCATTCGCACTCACTCTTCATCTTTCTCTGTTAACACACTTTCATATTCTCTCCACTTACATTACGTCATTTCACTTACACCCAAACCTTCAGAATTTTGTGCGAAAATGCCATAGTCACATTCCTTCCCTTCCCTTTCCTTCCTTCCCTTCCCTTTCCTTCCTTCGCCTTCCTTCCCTTCCCTTCCCTTCCTTCCCCTTCCTTTTTTCCCTTCCATTTTCCCCCTTCCATTCATCTTCCTCTTCCTTCCCCTTCTCTTTCTCTTCCCTTCCTTACCGTTTCTCTTACGTTCCCTTCTCTTTTTCTTCCCTTCCCTTCCCTTCCCTTCTCTTCTCTTCTCCTTCCATCTCCTTTCCCCGTTCACCCATCGATCACACATCCAAGGCATTTCCTCTATGACAATCAGAGCGGGATGAGGCAGAAGGAGCAGAAGATGGGTGAGGACGGGAGAGAAACGAGGAGACGAAATGGAGGGAAAGGGAGGTAACAGGAGGAGAAAGGAGAAGAGAGGAGACGTAAGCAGAGAGGAAGGAAGCAGAGGAAAGGAGAGAAGGGGAAATGAGAGGAAAGGCAAAGATTAGGGGAGGAGAGGAGGTGGAAAAAAAGAGAAGAGGAAGAAAGAGGAGGCGATGGAGGGGGGACGGGAGGGAGGGAATGGAGACAAGAGTTGAGAATGTGGACGAAGGAAACTTGCGAGCGAAATAAGGCTTCATGTGTGTGTGTGTGTGTGTGTGTGTGTGTGTGTGTGTGTGTGTGTGTGTTCGAATGGTGTTAATTATCGTTGTATTTTACCTACCACTGTGAAAGTAATGGGAAAAACCATAGAGCGATCGGAGAGGCCGCGTTGTGGATGATTTAATATTGTAGTTTCTTATGTGTACTCCGCAAACTTAAAACAGCTGAGAGGTTGAATGTAAGTAAATTAGCCACTTTCTCAAAATTCCAGACGCCAAACCCGCTGGAGTAGGTAACACCGAGTAGTTATTAACAAACAAAGAAACGGGCAAACATTTAGCGTTATCATTTGCTCTCAGTCACGTTGGAAGATAGCTCTCATATCATATCAAAGGCAGATCTCTCTGTGTGCAGAAATACATTCCATTGAACAGAAAGCAGCCTTTTTTTTTTTTTTTTTTTTTTTAAATAAAGCTCCTAACTTCACCTCATTTTCTTATAAAAACTGGTGGCCCTTGTGACAGGGTTATAGTGACAAGTGTATAACATATGTGGGAGGGAAACTGTAAAGTTCTCAGTTTCTGTATTGCTCTCTAACGCCTGGAGAATTAGAGAAATAAAATACCTTAAACTCTTTCCCATGTTCTCCCCTCCACGCATTTGCAGCTTTATGAAAAGATACCTGCTTATAAAGATACAACCTTAAAAATATAATCCCTCTAAAGAATACCCCCACTCCCTTTCTCCCTCCTCACCTCAGCTACTAGCAACGAGACAGTTAATTGCAATAGCCATATGCCTTGCCTGGTAGTTGTCGGGATTTACAGGTTGTTTAGTGCCACAGTATTGGCAAACTCGCAACACCGACTTCTCTTGCCAGTTCGTAATGGCTTTAGGTTTCTCCCATTAATGTGATTTTAGATTGGTATTGTTTATTAAAATATATAACACATCACACTGTATAATATTTCTAATACACGATGACGTCTTTTATACAGTTTATATTTTTAGATGCGATGATGTTCTAAAGCTGCTCGGTCAGTCGGTCACTTCTTATGATTTTCTCACGTAAGGCATCAGATCAAGATATGAGTATTCATGCAGACAGCTAGGATGATTGGCCTTCAGTTTGATATATTTCCCCTTTGTCAAAACTTCGCCTTTTTAACACACTCCCTACTCAATGTTACCGCGATGTGAAAAATGGAACGGGCATCAGAGGAAACAATTATAGGACTCCTGCTTTGATGGCGAGCGGTGAGAGAATATGTTTAGGAGATGTAAGGAGAAGGAGCAAAGGAAGACCACAAACGAGAATGAATAATTTGATGAATACGAGGAACTACTGAAGTGGAAGACGCATCCTTTAACCTATTCGGTACGATGTGTTTTTTTTTCTTTTACTTCATCCTTTGTTGCCACCAGAAAGTCCGAGAGCGAGACTGAAAAATGAGGCGGGCAACAGAGAAGGCAATTATTAGAACATGACTTTGATGACAGACGATGAGAGAACTGGGGTGGGAAGTGATGGGGAATGAGCGAAGGAAGACCAAGAATACACTGTGAAATGAGACGGTGAACTGTGGAGAGAGTTACGAGTCATACAGATAGACAGATAAATGAACTGATAGGTATGGGAGAGTTTAACCCGTCCACAACAATTGGTCCTCCTTTAGCTGGTTATAATATTTCAGTGTAATTAAGAAAGGCATCATAGTGACCATGTCGTTAACCATAACATTAAAGTTGGGTTTTACTTAACTTCCACGTAACGAGAGAGCTTTCTTGAGACAAATAAAATCGTCTGAAGGCAACAAGAATATACTAAACACTTATCATAGTGAGGGACTTAACTTTTGCAACATCATCTCTACCCGCTTTCAACAGACGTCACACAGAGTACCAGATTTACTTCCTTATTACAGTTACAGCGGATGTTGGGTCCTGGTGCGAAATAGGGCTTAAAAATACATATTGCGGTAGGTGAAATAAATTTACGAGATGCATGAGTGTGCCAGTGTGAGTGTTTGTGCTGTGGGTGGTGGTGTTTGTAATTGGGTATACGTCTGGGTGTGTGTGAAGGGGGGCTGAGTGTGGGAGGGTGTGTGGGGGGGGGAGAGAGAGGGGGAGAGTGTGTGTGGGGGGGGGGCTGTTTATGCTATGTACTGTATCTTTGTTAACTTGTGTGTGTTGGGGGGAAGGGGGGGATTGTATGTCTATATGCATGTGCTGGGAGAGGGGTGATAGTTTTCTTTTATGAACAATAACCTTTTCGAACTTTTCGTCCTCTTTTCTACCCACTTTTTATCGCTTTTACATCTCGAATTGCTCATGGTTACTTATATGGTTGTTGCAAGTGGAAGGAAAAGTGAACGAAAAAAACAAATAATTGTGAATAAGTGTGAGTAAACATCTCTGAGAAAGAACAAGAGAACACAAACCTAGACAAACTCAAAACACACACACACACACACACACACACACACACTACCCAAGCCTCACGAAATTCATTACGTGTTGAACTGGCGGGAAATGTGCGAAAAATAAGGAACATCAAGTAAGTGTGAGGAAATATAAGCATCTCCCAGTAAGAACAGGAGCATACAAGCCCAGACAAACTCAAGAAACTGAAATCAAGCCTTGAGGATTTTTGATGTGTCCATGTGGCAGGAAATGTAAGAAAAAATGATGAACTGTGAAAAACTTTGAATAAGAAAAAGCAACTCCGAGAAAGACCAAGGGAATACAAGCTCAGACAAGACACCAGAACCAAGTCTTGCGGAACTTTGACGTGTCGAGGTGGGAAGGAAAAGTCTCTCTCGCAACGCAAACTGCTCCCAGAGGAGACCCCCAAGACTTTTGTTGACAAGTCTAACTATTAAACTTGGGTAACGAACACGAATCCCGTTTGTTTTTGGTCGGGAGGTGAGGGAGTGGTGGTCCAATCAACGCGAGAAGGTGGGAGGTAAATGGATGTGGGTGTGTGGGTGTGATGGTGTAGATGATGATGGATGATGTGGGTAGAGGGGGGGGGGTTAGTGTGGTTGTTGTGGTAGGGGGATGAAGAGGAGAGTGAGTGCGGTGGCCTAGTGTGGATATTGTGGTGTGTAGATGAGGACGATTGAAGTGGGTGTGGTGGTTAAGTGTGGATGTTGTAGTGGATAAATAAAGCTGGATGATGTGGGTGGAGTATGAAACAAAGATGGAAGACGGATGAGAGGGTAAGGATGGATGAGAATGGTGTGGTAGTTGAGTGTGGATGTTGTGGTCGGTAGATAAGGATGAAAGAGAGTGACTGTGGTTAGTAAGTGTGGATGTTGTAGATAATAGATGAGGATGGGTGTGGTTAGCTGAGATAGTTGAGTGTGGATGTTGTGGTGAATAGATGAGGGTGGTTGACGTGGATAGATAGCGTTGAGTTTGAGAGAAAGATGGGTGATAAATGTTGATAGATGGATATATGTTGGTGAGTGGATGTGGTGGTTGAGTGTGGATGTTGAATAGCTAGTTGAGGTTGGTTTACGGGGACTGAGGTGAGTGATTATAGTGTTACCATAATTACCATAATCACTACTACAATAATTACTGCCACCACTATCAACACCACTACGACCATCACCATAATTATAGTCTCCACAGCCACCTTCCCAAGCATTTTACAGAAACGAAACAAAGCAGACTTGATTACCTAATTTTTTGCACACACACACACACACACACACACACACACACACACACACACACACACACACACACACACACACACACACACACACACACACACACACACACACACACACACACACACACACACACACACACACACACACACACACACACACACACACACACACACACACACACACACACACACACACACACACCACGGCAATGTGCATTATGATGCGTTTAATTAGGGTAATGTGGTTGTTGGTGTAGTCAAGGGGGTAAGGGAACGACAGCTAAACATTCACATAATTTCTGTGTTATGAGGAGAGTCATTCTCTCTCTCTCTCTCTCTCTCTCTCTCTCTCTCTCTCTCTCAGTAGCAAGAACATACTAAAAATCCATCACTAAAATATGGACTTCGTGAATTCGTATGCGGAATGAATGGCCAAGTTGAAAGAATCATGCGGTTTCCTGTTTATTACATTTTTTTCTTTATTATGTAATATGTATCGGAATTGTTAGAGGGATATTCAATTTTAATCCAGGTGAAAAATACTTTAATCCCGTTAAATCACCATCGAATCCATGTGTAGGTGGGATTACTGATACTGCAATCCTATGGGCGTGGGGTGGCTTTGGCGACTGATTGTATACTCGGTTTTAATTGTAGTCTATTTATTTTCATTTGACATAGATCCGTAACCCCTCTGATCCCGATTGATAGCCATGTATAGCCAGACTAGATGGTATCTGATAGTAACCAAGGAGACTGGGTCCTATCGCAGAGCTGTGGCTCATCGAATTTCATGCAGCCACGATTTAGCATTCAGCAGTCCACCTCCCACAGGTAATAATAGACCGACTGTAGGTGTGAAACTGCCATCTCTCTATCTTCAGTGTTGAGCTGTACCTAGACATTTACACTGGAATATTGTGCTAGTCACGAAGAAGTTCTGTGGAAAAAAAGTTGAGCCATGGTAGTCATATTCTGTCACTGAGGTACGAGGAACTAGGCTGCAAAAGGACGAAGATCTCCGCCAAGTGGAATGAGTGAACTACAGATGTTGATAACTTTTTCTCATAACAGTATAAATGAAAAGGCTGCATTTTTTGTTTGGTTTATTTTCCATACGGTTTAAGTATATGTAATAGGTCAGTCACTTTAATCTGGCGGAGCTTTTCGTCCCTTTGCAACCTATTTTCCGTAGCTTAATGGCAGCATAAGACGATACTACGGCCTTTCCATTGCACTTTTTCGTGTCTAGCAACCAGTTCTGGTGCTAATCTCTTGTTATAGCTCAGCATTTGTGGTGGAGGGATGGTGATAATTCGCCTTGTTAAAGTGAACAGAGTATAGTTCGGAGAGGAACCATATTAATGTTAGGCTGAAGACAAGATTCAAGACTGTTATTTTTGTTGATTTACTCTCGCCCCCGGGCAGACCATTTAATTGATCTGAAACGGAGACTCTTTCCAAAGTTTGATAAAGCGTTAGGTGGTGCTAGGATTAAATAAAAAATAAATTGCCCTTGTTGTGAAAAGTAAATCTGTATAGAGGATTGCCCGTGAATAGCGCACACTGGAAACATGTGGCAGTATCTTAATGTGTTGCAGGGACGGTTCAGTCGGCTGGTGTGGGCGTGGGTGTGGCAGTGGGAGTAGGAAATGAACGATGCTGGGTAGACACTTTAATACTGACACCGCCCCCACAGCACACCAGAAATCCCCATGGTTGAGAGGAAGTGGAGTGTTACGTATGAGCCTCAGTGTTCATTTTTGTAGGTGTTTAATACGATAAATGGTCAATAATTACGCAAGTGACAAAGGATTAAATGTATAACCTTTGCCATGGCCGCTCAGATTGAAACTCCTGGGACTCCGTCATTAGCGAGCTAGCCATGACGGGGTCGGCAGTAACACTACATTAAACTGGGTCGAGGGAAATGGAGTGAGCGGGGACAATGAGAGGGAAGGGGGAGGGGGCTAGGAAGGGGGAGGAAAGGGAAGGGGATGGGGTGGGAGGAGGGGGATGGATAGGGGGGTAAGGGAGGGGAGGGGAATAGGCAGGAGAGGAGAGGAGATGGGAGGGATTGGACAGAGTGGGAAGGAGGATGGTGGTGGGGAGAGCAAGAGAGGGAAGGGATTGGGTACGAAGGGGGACGGGTGGCATAGGAGAGGAGAGGGGGATGGGTGTGACCGATCGGTGGGGGACAAGAGAGGAGGATGGGTGGGCGAGGCAGAAGGGGAGGGGACGGGTGCAAGACGCGGCAAGTATGGCGTAGATCAAGGCGGAAGTATTAGAAATAAAATCATTCTCGTCATCGTGTAAACTACTGTATTATACCTGGACTGGAACCAAATTCTATTGTTTCCCTGAAGATATGATTTAGGAGCCTGGGAGTATTAGTTTTGTCTTCATTAGCCCTCCAATGGCCATTTAAGCTATTGTATTTATTTTATTTTGAGGGAGTTATGGAGTCTGCGAATGTTAATAACCCTGTCCAGAGGTCTCGTGATCGACTAGAGACAAGAAAAATGGTCGTAACATAAACCAAAAACAAGGCAACGAACTTTAGCGAGAACTGCCTCTCCCACCCCACTTCCATCTCCCATTCTTATAATCTGGAGAAAAACTGGGCTAAGGGCCGACACAACGGAAACGGTAACAAGGCAAAGAAAAGCAAGAAAAAGTAATGTCACTATAGAAGAAATAAGATACACAGCTTCCATTATGAGAAGCCCGAGCACCGCCTATGACCCATTTCTTAGTCTAAAGATGACAGAGCAAGCAAAGCAAGGAGAAAGGCAGGAGACAAGAACTGTAGTAACTTAAAGCAAAAAAATCAGGAAGCAAGCAAGGAGCAAGGAACAAACATCAGCGTGAAAGGGGGCAAGAGACAGCAAGAATATAGCAACATCAAGGAAAAATTAAACAAGGAACAAGGAACCTCAGCAAGACGAAGGTGCCAGACAAGAACAGTAAGAACATGATGCAAAAAATAAACAAGATCAGACACAACAGGAGCAGGGGAAGCAATCAGAAACCAAAAATAATAACCAAGGAGCAAGGAACCTCAGCAAGAAAACTCAAACGCCTCTCCCAGCCTCAATCCTTAGCATTTCAGAGGAGCTCCATTTTCTTCCCCAAACATCTCACGAATTTCACGCTTTTTCCGCATAATTTCCAGGCCAGTAAACAACGTGGGCATTTTCCCCCCCTCTCGTTCTCACACCCCGTTAGAGACATTATCCTGGAATATCTCTTGGACTTAACCTTTCCTCAAGTCTCTTCCACCTTCTTCCAGATACCCGTCTTTAAGAGAGAGAGAGAGAGAGAGAGAGAGCGTAAATGGCAAGAAAACTATTACTAATGTAACAGATACTTTGCTCAGTTTGCGGTGTGAGGAGGAAGGTAAAATATAAAAAAGAAAAAAAGTTAATAACGAAATTGCTCAATGGACCGAAGAGAGAAATGAAAACGAAAAATGAAAAGGCCTGGACTGTAAAATATCCAGGCGCTTAAAACCCTGATAAGCGGAAATAAGAGACCTAAGGAGGGGCCGGAAAGCGGGAAATAAGGAGGAGGAGAAGGAGGGGAAGGAGAGACGGAGATAAGGAATAACGACGCTACTTACGAGGTTCTTCATATTTGCAAACGTTCTTGGGGTTTGAGGTTTACATAACACTGCTTGCCTCGTACTTTTGTCTTCATTCGTGTTGTTGTTCTGGCCCCAGGCTCCTCAGAACGTGAACCCGGTGGACTGTAGGCTCAAGTTGCCCTCCCCCTGCAGCCCATCCAATCCTTCTTCCAGACGATAGGGAGGGAGCTGAGGGACGTTTGCATAACAAGGCAGTGGAACGGTCGTCATTGGCGCCACCATATGAAGACGTCCATCCCCAGAGCCTGTCTCGATTCACACAGCTACAGTACGTTTTAAACCAAATTTGAATGAATATTAAGGCAATAAGAAAAATAGTCAATAAAAATGCGTCTGATATTATTGCACTGCTATAAAAAAATAGTTGTTTGTCTTGTAAATATATTAGTTAACTGATAAACTCAGACCCACTGGTTGTATTAATAAAAAATGTTTTAGTTTCAACGATTGATGTCATTTTTATAGCTCAGTATCATCCGGAATTATTTTTCGCTAATATTCAATCAGTTTCGGCTTTGAAGTGCTTGGTAACTGTATGTATGAATATAAAATGAACAAGCAACCTTATGCACAACGTAGGCACAAGAAACATTACGAATACGGATATGAAGTGGACAGGCAATCTCATACAGCCTTAAGATAGTTTAAGAATACCGAGCCAGGAGTTTTAGAAAGTGATATTGAGCTTGAGAAACGGGTACCACTAGGAGTATGGCTCATTACACAGGCTGTATCATAACAAGAAGAGGGTGTTACAGGGCTGGCGAGGAAGGAAGCAAGGTGGGGGGAAGGGTATTGGTGTGTGGGAAGGGGGAAAGAGGTGAATGAGGAGGAGGGAAAGGGGGAAGGGAGATGAAGGTGGAGGGAGATGGTGGGAGGAGGTAAGGAGGGAGAGTGGGTCAATGAGGGAGTGAACGAGGGGAAAAGGTAAATGAAAGGGAGGGGACAATTGAATGCGAGATGGCAAAGGGGGATGGGTGAATAAGGCGGAGGCTAAATGAGAAGACAAAGTGGGATCCAGGGGATAAATGAAGAGGAAGGATGTAAAGGGGGGAAGGAAAAAATGAAGGAGTAGATGAAGAGGGAAGGGAGTAAAAGAGGAGAAGAGATGATTGGAAAGGAGGTAAATGAAGGGAGGGGAGTATAGGAGGTATGGATTAAATGAGAGGGCAGGGGGGGGGGGAAAAGGGGAGAGAGGAAGACGAGTACATTTCACCCTCCATTTGCGCCGAAGAGATGGAGAAAGTTTACCCTTGGCTGGATGCTCCGCCCTAGAATGAAGACGAGGTGAACCAAGGTGGGAAGATGACTATCGTTTCGACTCATATGCTCTTTTTTACTTTACCATGGCCTAAAATTTCCCTCTCGCCATCTTGAATGCTCCTCCATAACAATAGATTGCCACCAAATCGTGATTTTAGGTACGAAAAATTGCTGAGGAGGAATGTAGAGCCGTTGTACCCAGTAAGACACAAGCATCCGACCTTGAAGACCAGGACCTCAGGAAAGAATAGGTAGAAGAGGAAGGAGGAAGGAAAGAAGGAAGAGGAAGAGTGCCCAGAGCAAGACCAAGACTAAGAATAACAAGTACCTCTCAATAAACTACTCAGCAATACACTGGCAAGCGACCATGGAGAAGACCTCAACAAAACACTAGGAAGAGTAAGAGGGAAACAAAAGGAAGATGAAAGAGAAAGAATGGAGGAAGAGGACGAAGAGGGGAAGACGAAAGGACGGAAGTGGAGTGAGAGGGAGGAAGGAAAGAAGTTGGACGGGAATGAAGGAAGAGGGACGAAGGAGGAAGGACAGAGGAGAAGGCGGAAGAGGAAGAAGGAATTGGCGAGAAAGCAGGAGGGCGAAAGAGAAAGAAGTACGCAGAAGGAAGGAAGGAAGGAAGGACGAAGGATGGCAGGAACAGGAACACACTACCCCAAGGCAACACAAATCAAGACGCACAACTCAAGTCCCCAGCCTCCGAAGACAATACAACTTCCTTAACAAACCAGTCTTTCTCCATGCCTGCCTGCCTGCCTGCCTGCGTTGCCCAGGGATTTTCTTGTTGCTAACTTTTATCCTGAGCGCTTTCCTCCGAATCACGTCCCATTAACTGTTGTGTATAATGTTTGTGAAAGTCCCTGGATTTATTTTGAATAGTGTCCCACTTAGAGAGAGAGAGAGAGAGAGAGAGAGATTTTACAGCTTGAGTGACCAGAGTGACTCAAAGGGTTAAAAAAAGGTTCAGCAAGAGAGACTTCGAGGTTCGAAAGTAAGACCAGATATGTAAGTAGACAGATAGAGAGATACTGTATAAAATATTATACAAACTGGATGCGATTAGTTTTGTTAACTTTCTCAGTATGATGACGTCTTCTTTGATATTCTCTACACACACACACACACACACACACACACACACACACACCATAAAAGACGAGGAGAGGGGAAAGGCTCCGTCCTCGTTGTGAAATAGGGTAAAAATGTTGATCTCGGGTGTGTGTGAAGTTGAACGTGTGGGCTAGTAATTAAGGGCGTCCCTATCTGAATGTAAATTTATTCATTACCAAGGAAAGGGTGGACAGAGTACAAACAAGGCGTAATGTATAAAAGTATTCATAGTGGTCCTGGAGCTGGAAATAAGATGTATCATGAAATTGTAGAGAAATAGAAACTGGTGGATATTCCTGTATCAATGTTCATAGTAGGGATAAATATGGTTTTGCACTCCAGCTAACACCAGAGAATTATACATAGGCGAGAGTGAATTATAATAATCAGAAAATGTTAATATAGACTGGTATTTCTTTCGGTATTCTCCTTCTCATGGTCGGGACAGTTCTAGTACTCCATTCCAGTTGACGCCTGACGAAATTACTCATCTGAGAGTGAGACGTATGAGTTTGGGAATGTTAAAAGATTGGTATTTTTTCGGTATTATCCCTCTCATGAGCGGAGCAAGTCTAGTGTCCTATTGCAGCGAACACCACACGATTACTGTTTATACGGCTGGGAGTGAGTTTTAAGTGCCTGAGAATATTAACGTCTTCACCGTAAAAGCTCTCATTTTCGCTTCTTTTCAGGCAGATTGGAAGGTTAACTTGACAGAAACAGGAGACTCGTTCTAGGCTCATAACCCAGACTTATTAAATTCATGGAGCCACAACTGAGCATCCAAATTGTGTGAGTGGCCCAGTTATTTTAGCTTAAAACAAACGAGCTATAATCACAGCAGCCCCCCCTCTTGTTAAAAAAAAAAAAAAATGGGAGGGGGGAAAGGACAAACGAAGCAGTCCAACCCTCTTCTGCGTCCTCATTACGAAGCCATGTAGCCAGGGAGGAGAGGCGAGGGCTTCCTGGTTCCGTATTCGTACACTTTCTTTAGCTTTTTTCCCCTTTTTACTAAACCTGAAAATTCACCAACTTCCTTAATGTTTTTGAACTCATCATTCTCGATGCAGTGCTGGATCAGGCATTTATAAAAGTTAATTAACGATTGAAACCCAGACTTAGAAGCTAGTGTATGGTTCCAAATCGATCAGTACGACCAATTAAAATGGCTAATGACGATAACGAAAGCGAATTAGCTTCTTAACTTTTATAAATAATTGTTTACCGCAGTATTTCATTAAAATCCTTTACGATTAAAATCCCCAGCGCTTGAAAAGAAAATCCTGCCTTAGCAAGTCATCTTAACTGCTATATTGGATACATGTTTGTCGTCAAAATTGCTCAGGATCTCTCACGAATTGGATCCCTGGCCACGAAGAACTTGTTAATCGTCAAAATTGGTCAGGATCCTTCACGAATTGGATCCCTGGCCACGAAGAACTTGTTAATCGTCAAAATTGGCTAGAATCCATCGCGAAAAGGACCCCTTGCTCTCTGAATCCTGCCTTAGCGAGCTCGGCGGTGCGTGGTATCGAGAGACAGGCATTACGCAAGTGACTGGGTCCTCGTTGAATACTGCAGGAAGAATCATTAAACGTGGGTGAGCCCCTGTATGCCTGGCTGCTCCAGGTCGCAGGAAATGCTTCTCAAGGCTGGACTGAGCTAATGTCTAAAGGCATTTTTTGATCTTGTAAGACAAAGAAACTGATAAACTCTGTAAAATTTGTTCATCCATCATGAGAAAGACTGAATATTTCATCGTCTGGACACACACGGAGATAAATTCAGATCATCATTTATTTACCACTGCTTTTATCCCTCTTTTCTTATTTAGTGGAGCTGCCAGAACGCAAGAAGAAATTTCATCACTGTAAAATACTGTACAGAAAGAAAAAAAAAATGCTCGCCATGAAAATATTGAAGCATAGGATATACAGTATGCACACACCGACACTACATAGTCCAAATCATAGAACACAGTTTTTTTTTTTTTTTTTTTTTTTTCATTTATATAGTATTCCAGTTGGCTGTATAATGCCTTCAGTGCCTCAAAAATTTCAATATTATTCGGTGTGTCTCTGAAAGCTAATGTTGTGGATTGGAAATAGTGACTCAAAAATTTTTCTAATGTTCTTGTGTGTGTGTGTGTGTGTGTGTGTGTGTGTGTGTGTGTGTGTGTGTGTGTGTGTGTGTGAAAGAGAGGGGGAGGGAGAGAGAGAGCGAGGAATGAAAATCAGAGACGCGTGAAGACGTATCGATGCCAGGGGAGTGAGAAGGGAAGATCACACACACACACACACACACACACACACACACACACACACACACACACACACACACACACACACACACACACACACACACGGCTATCAGCCCACTTCTTCCCCATTAAGTCACACTTCCAGATTTTCAAATTCTCTCTCTCTCTCTCTCTCTCTCCCCCAATTTACTGATTTCCGTTTACCTCCACCTCTCTCTTGTACTAATGGGCTTTCACATTTTTTTGGCTGGTCCCATTATAGGCATTGTCTCCATAACATTTTTTTTATTGCTGTTGTTTCTTCCTTGCTACAGTTGGCTTCGCTTCAGATCGCCTAAGATGATTATTAATTTTATGGAAATCGATTCTTATGTGATGATGATGGTGATGATGATGATGATGATGATGATGATGATGATGATGATGATGGTGATGATGATGATGATGATGATGATGATGATGATGATGATGATGATTACAACTATTATTATTATTACAGTTTTCTTCAGTATAGTTAGTTTATTGGATTTTTATTTTTATTTTGTAGTTGTTGTTCTTGTCCTCTAACTTTTCCATTATTACATTTTTGTCTATTTTTGGATATCCTTTGACGCTCTCGTGGAAATCCTGTTACAGTGTTATTCCCTGTTTTTTAGGCTATTTGTAGTGTTTTTCACGCCCACCTACGTCAGCACATCAAGGGATTGAGAAATATGATACTCTCTCTCTCTCTCTCTCTCTCTCTCTCTCTCTCTCTCTCTCTCTCTCTCTCTCTCTGTCTCTCTCTTTCTCTCTCTCTCTCACACACACACACACACACACACACACACACACAAGTTATTAATCAGTATGGTCATATCGCTTATATTTCTCTTCCCTCCTATTTATTGGACATTCTCTTCTCTTCTCGCTCCTCTTTTTCAGCCCATTGTCGCTTTCCTCTTTTTCCTTCTCCTTTGCATTGTTTTATTTATTTTTTTATCAGTTTGTAATGTCTCACCTCCTGATCATTGCTATTTTATTTTATCATATTTTTTCCCTCCCTTCTGTTACTTTTCCTTTCATGATGTTTTTATTTTCACGCCTCTCTTCTGTTTCTCCATTCTTTCCTCTTTCTCTCTCAGATTTTCGTTATTTCTTTGTTCTCTCTTCTCTTTTTACTCTCTCCCTTTCTTTAAAAATTTCCGCCAACCTCTTTTTGTGATGTTACCTTCCTCCTCCTCCTCCTATATGCTTTCCTCTCCTATTACCGTCACTCACCTCTCATTCTTTCTCTCCTCCTCTCCTTGTCCCTATCACCATCTCTTGTCATACATGTTTTTCACATCTTCCCTTCCTCCTCCTCCTCCCTCCTCCTCCTCCCTCCTCCTCCTCCTCCTCCTCCTCCTCCCTCCTCCCTCCTCCTCCCTCCTCCTCCTCCCTCCTCCTCCTCCCTCCTCCTCCTCCCTCCTCCTCCTCCTCCTCCTCCTCTCTCACACATTGGTTAGGTCTTCTGTGTAATTAATTTAACCCTCGTGGATAACCTCCTTATGGCCCAGTTGTTCTCCCGTTATTTCTGTTTCCAATGTCCTCCTCCTCCTCCTCCTCCTCCTCCTCACTTCTCTTGCCCTTACCTTCCTTTGAGAGCGTGGAGTCTGTGATTTTATCTTTTAGAGCGACAACATCTCTTTCTTTTCAACACGCTCCCCTCTCTTTTCCCCTCTCCTCCTGTCGCTCTCTACACCTCTCGTTTGTCTCCTCCCTCCTCTTTTTTCTTTCTTTTATCTTCTCACTTCTATCCCCTCTTTTTTTTCCCCGTGTATTTGCTTTCTCTCTCTCTCTCTCTCTCTCTCTCTCTCTCTCTCTCTCTCTCTCTCTCTCTCTCTCATCGATCGCATTATCTCAGTCTCACGTGTCGGAATGTGATAAGGTGTAGGTGTGCCCGTCATATTTGCTCAGGGTCAGGTGTGTAGACAGGTGTGTAGGTATGGAGGAAGGTATACTAAAGGATGGACGAGGGGAGAGGTGTAGAAGGGAATGAGATTGTGGATAGTGAAGGATATGTTCAGAAACAAGTTAAGATACTGGGAAGGCTGACAGGTGTTACTAGGTGTGAATAATTAATGTGTCTAAGAATGAGTATGAGAGATTGAGTGTGAGTGAGTGTGTGATAGAGTGTGAGAATACGATAATGAGCGAGAAAGAGTATCAAATGTTGTAAATGGGAGAATGAGGATGAGAGTATGTATGTGAAAGAGTGAACGTAGAAATTGAAAATGTTGGTGAATGTGAGAAAATTAAATTGTGAGAGAATGAGATAATATGAAAAGCTGAGAGTGAGTATGAGAACGCAACATAGTGAGTGCGTGAGTGAGAAGGGGAATATGAATATGTGGAAGCGATACGGTGCGAGAGTGAGTGAGTGAGACAGGTGTTGAGCAGTGTGCAACTGGGAAGAGCGACAGGTGTGCAAAGAGACGCAGACGCAAATGATGAGGTTGGAAATGAGATGGGACGCAGGTGAGATGAGGATACCTGCATAATGCCTCAGGTGCGAAGGCGCTGATGTGAAATTAGGTTAGAGCAGAGATCAATGGCAGGATGGAAACGGACAGACAAAACAGACAGAGGAGAGAAACACCATCACTTGTTTTACATATAGCGAATTTAATTGCACACTGTAAAGAACTATACAAAATATATATAGATAATTAAGACAAATAGACAGACAGACAGGCGGAGAGACAGACAAATGTACACCCACGCACGCACCCAGGCTCGCAGGCAGGCAGGCAGAGAGAGAGAGAGAGAGAGAGAGAGATGATGTAGTACGATGTGATATTTGCTGTGCTGTTCTCTGCTGAGCGAGGTGTGAGGTGAAGCAGGGGGAGAACCATGGGTGAGGTTACCCTGATATTGTGGTGTTAAAACAGAATCAAAATCACATTTTCCGCAGTCTCGAAGGTGACCCGGAAGTATTGGCTAATGCGGAAAGTTAAAGGCCGGCTACTTATTTCTGCTTCATACTTTCATTCCCACGTAATCTCTAAGGCGATTTGTTTGGGGCCACCCTTTACGGGATTAAGGCGTCTGGCAATAGACAGATAGATTGATAGATGGTAATCCCTAAGACAGATGGGATATACTGCCGTCGCTTCCTTACTGAAACGACCGACTGCCCTTGATGAGCCCCAGACGACATCTCATTCATCACCCGAGCGGTTCATATTAAAACGGAGGAGGAAACGAGGCAGAGGGAGGAATTAAGATGCATATTTATAAAGACCCTAATCGGTTCTTAAGAGGGAAAATTCTTCACTACAGTTGTCTGTTTTCATTTGATGGAACTGGACCACACTCAAAATGTTAAGATGTGGTTGCGTAAGTTCGATTAGCCAGAGTTATGAGGGGCTGTCTCTTTGGTCACTAGTCAAATTTACCCTCCAGTCTGATTACATTAGGGCATAAACTAAACTGAGAGGGGCTAAGGATCTTTAGCAGGTTAGCGAAAACGCGCCTCAGTATCAAACATCGCTTTATTGGTAGTATTTTGTCCATTTGATAATCACTCTGATGTGACTGTGGAGTGTTATTGTATATGTGAGTGTAGACAACCCTAAGATTAATTCATTCAGATCGATAAAGTATGTATTTTGTACCTGCTGTCTCCAGACGATTTTATTTACCTTAAGGGAAGAGCTCTAGCTGTGAAGGAGTTAATGTTAGATATACATAACACCTTCATATGGAAAGGTGTCTCCGAGGCTACATATAACCGTCTGGAAATAGCAAGACAACACAAAATACGCCATAGGATTGACAGGGCTTGAGCTGAGGAGGGTTTATGCATACGGACTTAAGCCATCAATTATGAACTGTCAGGCGCAGGGAGCGGGACTCGACCCCGTCACCCTTTGCTTGGAAAATCGACTTGAAAGCGTTCCTCCGGGGGACGCTCGGCAGAAAAGCAATTGCGCTCCCATTGTTCCTGGGACAACTCGCCTCTCTCCTGGCACCCTCAGTAGCTTTCAGGGCAGACGGTAATTATAATATACTATTTTATTTTATTTTCGCACAATGTTTAACTACTTGAATATTTATTTTATTTTTTGATAGTTGTCCTGAGAGTTTATTAAGCAAATGGAAAGCTAGAGTTAACTATACATTTTACTTTGGTATAAGAGTAATCATAGTGATGACCGAAAAGGAAAACGTATTATGCGTAGGCGGTTTTTGATTTTTGGCGTAATTTTCTTCGGTTGTTATTGATGGAAAGGCTGTCACTGAGCATATATATTTGTTTAGGCATTTATGTTCCTGTGATGTAACTCTTGAAAGGACCAATTATGATTAACCTTTTCTTACGTAATGGTGCTCGGAATTAAATGGAGGAAGTTGTAGTTATGCTCCTCTTCTTTCGGCCTAATGGTAATGGAGGTGAACTGCACAGAAGTAGTTATTATTAAGCCAAAAAGGTAGTGAGAGTTCGATGTTGTGAAAGGGAATTGTCAGGCACGTTCTTTTCATTCTTGGTGTAATGGTGGTGGGATATCGTTGCATTAAAGGAAGATTAGTATGTGTGTGTAATATTTTTTCGTTGGACTAATGGCTATTTGCCCATCAATTCATCATTTATTGTCCCAAAGAAACATAAGGGCCTGAAACTGGGACATTATTTCTCTCTCTCTCTCTCTCTCTCTCTCTCTCTCACTCTCGCACACACACACACACACACACACACACACACACACACACACACACACACACACACACACACACACACACACACACACACACACACACACACACACACACACACACACACACACACACACACACACACACACACACACACACACACACACACACACACAGCCAGTTGTCCATACCTCAGTGACATGATTGAGCAGAATCAACAACCACACCTTGGGCTTAAACCCTTACAGGCTAAATCCGATTGGAGAACTGTAACCCACTAGACCACCAGACCAATTTGTTGACCATCTTAGTTACCACCTATCATAGCGTAGTAATTTTAAGATAGCGCTACACTGAATGAGTGGATGGTGAACGCCCCACCTACCATCAGCGACAGGGATAGTGGTCTGAAGGGAGGAATGCATTACTTCAAACATTTTTACTTTTGCATAGTGATAACTAAGAATTAACTGCAGATGATGAAAATTGTTACATATTTTTCCTTTTCTTTTTCTCATATTTCACGTTAACACAGCAACATATTTACGGTCTGAAATATGCTGCAGTAATATTGGTCGCTTATAAAACCGTGAACGGGAATGAAAGTAAGTGCACATCTAAGTGTTGTGTTAATGCAGGTGGAAATTTATGGGAGTGCAGAGGCAATTGCAAACTCGAAGCATTTGTGGGTGTAGCTGAGAGAGAGAGAGAGAGAGAGAGAGAGAGAGGCAGGCAGAGAATATGCAAAGTTGTATGTGGGTGGGTGGGTGGGTGGTGGGTGAGGGAGAGAGAGAGAGGGGGGGGGAGGTATGTGTACTTTTGAGTGTAAGAGTACGTAGTTAAAAGAAACACGTTTTTAATGCTTACTAACAGTCCAATTTATTTTAAACGAGGGCCATTTTTAGATCTGTAACAAAATGTCCGTCATAACCATTTACCCCATCACAGTACCATATCGTCTATTTTAGTTTTTATTTTGTTTTATTTATTTACTGGAAGTTAATAAGATTTTGTTCGTTTAGGAAGTACCTGGTGATGAATATGGAAGTCTTCACGCGATGACACTGATATAATTGGGTTACATATGTGCCTGGTTTTGTAAATATACCTTTACACACTTCCTGTTCCCGAAATGAAGATGGTGGACTTCAGGAGGGGTTAATTTCAACCAGTAGTCCACCGGGTTCTTTAAGAAGAGTCTGAGACCACAACAATAAGAATACCTATTATTGAAGGTGTTAGAGTGGTTTTTCGCTTAGTCTAAGGAGGGTCATTATTATTCAGATTAAACCATAAGGCTGTAGAAAGAATGTTAAATGAAAGGCGTCATGGTGGGATAAAATTTGAGCTTACGCATTAATATTACATTGGAGCTGATGGATCCTGTAAAGCGTCATCATTCACTTTCATTCGCTCTAGCACAAACATACTTCACCTGCACCACCTCTCTGAATCCACCCAACCACTTACACAAACCAGCACCACCCACCTAATTCACGTATATCTACTTACATACCACACTCATTCTCTCACCACCCACCTGACCCCACCAACAGTACTTTCTCCTATCCACCACAAAACGCACACCACCCACCTACTCCCACCTCTTCACCACAGCACACACCCACATCACCCACCTGACAACTTTTCCCATCTATCCAACACAACATACAATCAAACCATCCACCTACTCCACCACACACACACACACACCACCCAGCTCCACATGCTGCACTGCCTCCTCCACCAAGCAATTACGCCAGCTCCCAACTTTTGCTTCCAAGGCGTCATGGTGTTGTCGGGAGGGCTGATTATGCGTCTCTTGTAAAAAGCACACGTGCGTAATTACCCTGTGAAGGTGGCGGGTTTTTTTGAGACGCGGTGTGAAGACATTACCTTGTGGCAGATGTGCACGAGGAGGAGGAGGAGGGTTGCTTGCTTGCTTGTTTGTGATCCTCTTGTGGATGCTGTGTGTCTTATTAATTTTGACTAGGTAGTATCTCTCCATGTATCGTTGGAAATTATTACAGTAAATGATCTTTCCATTTATAAATCCATGTGGACATACATACATACATACATACTGTACATACAAAGTCATATTTGTGCATATGTAAGTTTGTGTGAATATTTCTGTGTATGGACAGTATATATTATGTTGGTACGAGGATACATGTTTGTGTTTTAATGTGTATATGAAAAGCGTCTAGAAAACATTGCTGTCGCTTGTAGGAAATGCCGACAGTGTATCGTGGAACTGTATGGTTATTCAGTTAAACATAAACTGCATATTATATACCGTACAGAATAGCATGGAAATTATGATTTGGAATAAACCATGCACCTTTATCTAATAGCAATAGCCCGACCTTGTTTCGGACAAGTCTCAGCATGAGGGTAATCCAGTGACCCAGTTTCTCTTCTCACTCGCGCTTCAGACAGCGGTCCCCCACCCCCGCACAAAACTAGTGAAACTAATAGAATGTTGCCTCCTTTTTCTCTCTCGGCCTCCCACATGTCCCGAAGGCTAATTCTCGCATTCCCAAATTCTTTCCCTGACCACAGCGGTCGGTCCGGCCTCCTAATGCCTGCCAACCCCAGCATACAAATACCACTCTTACGACCAACTTTTCCGACTCCAGACCCACCGGCTGAGTTGGCAATGTTTGGTGGGGACTTCTCTCGTTCGGTGACTCCCCTGCTTTCTCTTCTCCTTTCTTTTCCTCTCTTTTCTTTTTTAGCTCTTTTTCTCTCTTTTCTTCATATACTCTTCTTTTTCGTCCATTCCTTTTCTTTCGTATCTTCCTTTCCGGTCATCTTTCTTTTCCTCTCTTTTCATCTGTTCTTCATTCTTTCCCTTTTTTTTTTTTTTGTCTCCTACTGTACCCCGTCTTTTCTCCTTTAAACATAATTCTCTCTCTCTCTCTCTCTCTCTCTCTCTCTCTCTCTCTCTCTCTCTCTCTCTCTCTCTCTCACCATTCTGAAACCTGATAACCTTGCATTTTTTCTCTCCGTTTTTCCCGAAGTAGAGGGACTAGAAGATAAGTAGGATATCAGCTCTCAAATTAACTCCTTCAAACAGAGTATATCCTCTTCATATTAATATTGTCATCACCACACAGGCCTATTCAGCTCAAGCGAGATTTCTGGTAGCGGTAGAGATTAAAGAATTCTGTATCTAACCTCTCCGGGTAAAAAATTCTCGTGTTAAACTGCACAGAAGAGTTTACAGATAATAGGAAGGATTTACGTGCTTGGCAGCCGCGAATCACCCTCCTGCCCCTACTCGCCCCCTAGATCTCCACTGTAAAAGTCAGTCAGATCGGGTATAGTGTTCTTTTTTCTTTCAGTTCATGCATGCGTAAAATTCTGTGAAGTGAGTGGATGTTAAGGAAGGTGGAATCAGAGTCAGTGTGTTGGTGGGAGTGTGAGACATGCCACAATCGACTCGTCCTTGTAGGGAAAGATTTAACTCCAAACATCTATAAAGTGTTGTGTTTTTCGTTCTTTCGTTCCTTCGTTTGAAAAAAAAAATTATAAAGTGTGTGGACGGTAAGGAAGGTGAAGCCAGAGTAGGTGGGTTGGTGGAAGTGTGAGCCATTCTCTAGGCAACTCCACTCGCCTTGATCCCAGCAATATAACGTGGGCTCAGGCGGCCGTGAGCTGGGGAATATTGGTAGGGGAGAGTGTGAGAGGTAGGGGAGAGAGTGGTAGTGGGGGAAGGAAGGAAAGGGGAGAGGAGAAAAGACCTGGGAGAAAGAGTGAAGGAAAGGTGAGAGAGGGTTAGGGGAGGGAGTGTGGGGGAAGGGGGGATAAGAGACTGAAAGAAGAAAAGGTGGAAGAGAGGTGAGAGGAGAGTATGAAAGTGAGAGGGGAAGGGGATAAAAGAGGATATGAGGAGAGGGGAAGTGAAGATGTGCACTAGAGGTAGACTGAAACGGCTTCAGTGCAGCAAAAGTGAACCATGCTGAAAAGATTAATGAATACAGAACGAATGTGGATGAGGAGTGTAACCTGGGGGGGAGGGAGAAGATTACTGAGAACTGGGGCGGGGAGAGAAGAAAGTTTATTGCAGAAAGGAACGTATAGGAAGAATAGAAGAATGCAGGGAGGAATGTGAGCTTGAGAGATGTAGAGAGGTGGAGAGGTAGGGCAACCAATGAAGGCATGGGAGGTGGAAAAATATAAGAGGGAGGCGAGGAGAGGAGCAGAGTTTATTGAATAGAAGAAGGAGAGTAAGGGAAGGATATTGAGGAGGTAAAGAGGTGAGTCATGAAATACAGGTGGAAGGGAAACAGGAATGAAGGAAAGGAAGGAAAGACAGACAGACAGACAGACAGACAGACAGACAGAAATTTAGACAGGAAGGGCAGGGGAAGATTGGTGATGAGAAGGAAAATGGTAGAGATGAGGGGCAGGTGAAAGGTGATGTGCATGGTTTTACTGAAGAATGGAAAGGGGGAATAATTGAGAGAGAAAGGTAGAGAAAGAGGTAGGTGTGGAAGAGAGGGAAGCATGTGGCACTAGTGAGGGAAAATTGGAAAACAGAGATGAGGAGAATGCTGAGAGAGGAAAGGGAAAGAGGGGAGGAGACAGGTGTGAAGGTAAAGGAAGATTGGAAAACAGAGTAGGAGGACGCTGTGTGTGTGTGTGTGTGTGTGTGTGTGTGTGTGTGTGTGTGTGTGTGTGTGTGTGTGTGTGTGTGTGTGTGTGTGTGTGTGTGTGTGTGTGTGTGTGTGTGTGTGTGTGTGTGTGTGCGTGTGTGTGTGTGTGTGTGTGTGTGTGTGTGTGTGTGTGTGTGTGTGTGTGTGTGTGTGTGAGACAGAGAGAGAGAGAGAGAGAGAGAAATAAGGAATATAAAATCGATGGCAGTCCACATTAGGGAGCAGTAAAGAAGGTGGAGGGAAGAAAGAACGTATGAAATGGGAGAGGATGAGTCACCGTTAATAAGAGGGAAATAAAGTGAAGAAAAATAATGAAGAAAAGGAAGAAGACATTGAAAAGGAAGGAAGAAATATGATCGACAAGAAATCATTAAAGGAAGAAAGTTAGAGAGCGAAAGGATGGAAGAAGTAAAGTGAAGGAATAAGAGAGTGAGAGGAAAGACAAGGAAACTAAAGAGGGGGAAGAAATTGAATTAAGAACGAACAGAAATTAACAATTTGGAAGGGGAAAGAATTATTATAGAATGAATTAGACGTGAGGCAGGAGAGAAAAGAGAATAAATAGAATCAGAACTCACTAAACGCATAAACCAATTAAAGATTGAGGGAAGGGAAAGGGGAAGGATGAGTTAGTGGTATTAGGAGTCTTGGAGCGTAATAACTTGACTTACGTACCAACACTGTCTATGAAAAGGAATGCCATGCCGTGATCAGCTCTACCTCACTCTTATTTTCTTGTTAGATTCAGGGGCATATCTTGAACCAGGACTGTCCGTCAGGCACTCACCAATATTTTCGGAAGCGTAGTGCTCTCCTCCCCTACAGTAGAATCGAGCGAACCTCCATATTAGCGGCCTGATAGCTTCCGCGTCTACTTGCTTTTTCATTCCATTATTAAACCAGCACAACATATGATTTGCATTCTCTCTGGATTGGGAGATTTTGTAAAACCTTTTCCTTAATGATTTATCGATTCATATTTCTTACTGTACCTTTATATCCCGTTATGTATTAAGAAAATAAACATAACATAAATAAAAGTTTTAAGATATATTACGCAAAATCCCAACCTAAGGAAGAGGGGAAAACGAAGCCTCCGATGCCAAGGACAATACGACTCACAGTACCCAAAGGAAAAATAATTTATCAGAGGAGCAAGGAAAGACAGAAAGGCCATCTTGTAGGAACTGACAGGCACTGGAAAAAAAAACACAGGGGATAAGAAGAATCAGCCGACAGGACAGACAGCGACAGGGGAAAACAGGACCTCGAGAAAATATTTACGACCCGATAGGACTCTGTGTGTGTGTGTGTGTGTGTGTGTGTGTGTGTGTGTGTGTGTGTGTGTGTGTGTGTGTGTGTGTGTGTGTAGATAACTGGATTATTCTCTCTCTCTCTCTCTCTCTCTCTCTCTCTCTCTCTCATTCCCTTAGACTCCTTCTTTTGTCACATCCTCTCTTTCTTTCTTTGATCCCACCTTTCTATCATCCTTCCTTTCTCTCTTTCTCATTCTTATCCCTCTTTGATTCCCTTCGTTTTATTCTTTTCTCACACCCTCCCTTTCCCCCTTTCATCCCTCCATCCATTCCTCCTACCCTCTCCATCCCACCCTCCCCACCTCCCTGCTCCCCACCTATCACCCATGCACTCTCCTTTTCTCGCTGTTTCACCCACCAACTCTCTGTCCCGTCTATCCCTTTCCCCTCTTCTTTTCATTCTTCTCTCGCACCCTCCCTGCCTCCCTCCCTCGCTGTCTTCCACCCACCCACTGCAACCCACCCTTTCTCTCTCCAGCACTCCACCACCCACCCATTCACTCCCTCCCTCCCTGTCTCCTCTCTCTTTGGGAATACATCACCCCCCCAAACACACACACAAGGAACAAAGGTAGCTCCTGCATTTTTCCTCTGCATTTGCAACCCACGACACAATTCCTCTGGCAACGCTGCAGCATGCAACACTGAGGATGAAAAATGTTGCAATTGGAAAAAATGTAGTAATAGTTTGTGACAGTAGCACAATCAGCTTTAATTTTGGTTCGTGTTTTGATTATGCTTTAGAGTGTAGATTTATCATTGTCGTTTATTCTTATCATCATCATCATCATCATCATCATCATTATTTCTCACCATAGCAATTATCATCATTGTCATCACCATTACCACCATAAGTTACTGTAAGCCATCATCATCATCATCATCATCATCATCATCATAATTATTAACCCTATTCCCCAGAATCATAAATGGGGTAGGTAGGGCGCAGAAACAGAACCATGGAAACACAAAGGCGTGGGAAACTTTTAGCGCAGTGTCCATTCAAGTTGCCTTTAATGCTGTTCAGTGCAACGCTAAGCTCGCCTCAGTCTCACCACACACTGCCACACCACACACTGCCACACCACACACACAGTCACACCTATCACACATCTCACACTGACACTCAACTCACACTGTTGTACCAAATACATCCAGTCCTCGCATCACCACACCTCAAACAGCCATACCTCCACACACCCACACCTCACACACACCTCATAATGTCACAGTTCTCACACTAACACACCATCGCATTGCCACATCTCACACTTTCACATTTTCACATACCTCACACTAGCACATCAAACACTGCCACACCACACACTGCCACACCACACACTGCCACACCTCACACAGCCACACCTCACAGTCCCACTTTTCACATATGTCACACTATCTCACCAGTCACACGTTGTCACACTTTTCACTCATCTCACACACAAAACACCTCTTCACGTCACACTGCCACACCACTCAAAAACCTCACACTATAACATCTCCTGGCCTCAGCACGGAACCTTTTTCTCTCCCGTCGAAATAAATGGAAAAATAAGGGAGGAACGACAATACAGTTTGTTAGGTCTGTCAAGAGAAGTAGAGGAAATCGGTGAGAGAGGTCATAGAGGAAGGCTGTAAATGACGGTACTGCACTCTGAACAAAAGCTTAAGGCCCTGTTTCCGAGAGTTTGTAGCATACTCGAAAGCTCAACAGATGATCTCCCGTTCGTACTCACGCACGCGCGCACACACACACACACACACACACACACACACACACACACACACACACACACACACACACACACACACTTTGTGTGTGTGTGTGTGTGTGTGTGTGTGTGTGTGTCATTAAATACGCATTACGCCCATGTTTGCCCTGTAATAAGGAAAGTTAATTCACATGGAGTCATGGTAATTGCTTGCCTGGTTGGTGCTTTGTTGACTTACTGTTCAGCACAATTATGTATATACCCTCAGAACAAACTAGCTCCTTCAGTTTATTTTATCCCTGCTGTCTCCAGATGATTATAGTCGCTTTTTAGTAATTTTGAAATGATTTTAAACCCCGGGGAACAGCTTATAGATAGATAGATAGATAGAAAGATAGGTAGAGTGATATAGATAGATAGATAGATATTTTTAGTTAACGACCAGACCTCTTATCTCCCCTCGGGCCAATTCAGCAAAGGAGTTTTCGCAGCATCTCCTCCTCAGCGACTTATCCTGCCCACAGCACCTCAATATTCTCTCACTTTACTCGCCTCTGGGACACCCACTGAGACCTGAAAACTTAGATCCACACCGACACAACACTTCCCCAGACGATCGCTTTCAGGAGAGAACAGTGAAACTCAGCTTGGCCCATGCGATAACCCCTGCATCACGCACCAACGAGGGAAAAACACCTCTCAACTCTCCTCCTGCCAATTCAGCGCCCACCCAACATCGAACTTAGGGTCGTAATCTAGGTCGCACAGGAGTCTTCGTAGCGCCTCTCCCTCAGCTGTTTATCCCGCACATCACCCCTCAATATTCCCTCATGCTTGTGATACGAACTTGTTGATATTAAAGCGTTATAGATAGCATACTAGAAAAATAAATCGCTAAGGAAGAAATGCAACTCAATTTGTCACCTAGACTTTGTCCTTTCGCCTAGATATAAGTAGTTTGCGACAGAACATTAAGGACTAATAATAAGCAGAGTAAATCGCCAAGAAGGGGTAGCGACAAAGGCTCCTATGCCACCTGGGACGAGGGCCGTACGCAAAATGAACAGCTAAGGATGAGGTGCTACGGAGTCTCGCTTTCCTGCTAGAACGCGAGCCTTACCGCATATGTGTGAGCAGGGAGGTCGTAAAAACTTGGTGGGCGCGAGTTTCATAAGCGACGATACGAGGAAACTTTAATTGTCGGGCAAACTCACGAGGGGATTAGTCCATTGGGGCGACCACTGATGCCCATGGGGAGCTGGTGGGGGTGGGGATGGAGAGGGGAAAGGGGAGAGGGGATGGTGAGAGTGGGTAGGAGGGCGAAGACAGGGAGGGGAGGATGTGTAAGGAAAGGAGGAAAGGGATATGAGAGTGGGGTTGTAGAACTGGAGGGGAAAGGGGGGAAGGGAGGCTGTTGAAAAGGGAAGGGAGTAGAGGAGGGAGAGGGAAGGGCTGTGAGAGGAGTGGGAGAGAGGGATGTAAATCGAAGCGGAGAGAGATGAGGGAAAGATGGAGGAAAGGAGGATGTAGGAGATAGAGGAGGGGGAGAAAGATGGAAGGAAAGGATGTGAGAGGGAATGAGGGACAAAGGGAAGGTGGAATGTGAGAAAGGGGAAGATAAGGGAAGGGGCTGTGGGAAAGGGGAGAACAGCGAAAGGGATAAGGGAAGATGTGTGAAAAGGTGAGGGGGGGAGAGAAAAGAAGTAACGAGGGAGGGAGAATGAGGACTCGTATGACACATAAAGGCACATTCCCTTACCGCTCGGTAGGCTGGTAAGGGAGGGAAGAGGGAGGGGAGGGAAGGAACGGGAGATTGGAAGGCGAGAGAGGGGAGGGGGAAGGGGTATAAGACACATTAACGTGCGTTCCCTTCCTCATGGGATCATGTCTGGCAGATCTGGGAAGCCGGTCTCGTCTTTTGCCTCTTCTTTCTCATCTTCTTTTACTTCTTTTTTTTATTTTTTGGGGGTTCTAAGACTTATTTTTTTCTGTCTTTTTCACACTTGTAATTTCTTTCTGGATGGAACCTTTTCACCTGTGAGTAATGGTGGTTTTATACGGTGCATTGGTCTGAATTTCCCAAGGGATCGGAGTGTAACACACGAAATGATCACTACTTGGATAAAATGAGTGTCCAGAGATGTGTGTGCCAAATACAGGAGGTTATAACTGAACAAATTTTGAAGGGTAAGTGCTCTGTCAACATTGATCCAATTCCGAAACGTTTTATGGTTGCATTCATTGCTTAAAATTAGCCCCAAAACAGCCTCTAGAACTCTGATACTTCCCATGACCCCCTGTATGTGTGTGTGTGTGTGTGTGTGTGTGTGTGTGTGTGTGTGTGTGTGTGTGTGTGTGTGTGTGTTTTAGATGGACGTATGGAAATCATGTTTTTTTTTTTCCCTTACCTTAGGCACATTCCCTACCTCTTTGAGCTGTGACACACGACAGCATATTGCGTACGTACACGACCTGGAATTATGTGACTGATAGATATAAAAGTGTGTGTGTGTGTGTGTGTGTGTGTGTGTGTGTGTGTGTGTGTGTGTCTTTTTTTTCACGGATTTGGTACATAGATGTGTTCAGTTTTATTTCAGTTTCTCTGGTGATTTCATTTTTTCATTGATCGAGTTGGTGCTTTTTCGTGGAAACCTATATATGTTGTGTGTGTGTGTGTGTGTGTGTGTGTGTGTGTGTGTGTGTGTGTGTGTGTGTGTGTGTGTGTGTGTGTGTGTTGTCCTCTTCCTATTTCTGGATTCAACCCACCTTTTTAATAGATGGGGAAATAGAGTTAGGATGATGGTGTTGATGAAGCGTTCTTTCTGTAATGCGATTGATTAGTGTGTTTGTGTGTGGACCAAATCTCGTATCGGTAATTGGCTCTATACCTCATTCTTTTGAAATGTGTATCACCTTAATGTACTTGTGATCTTTTCCATTTTTCATTGTTTGAGGTTCGATATTTTGTGATTTGGTTTAGAGTGGGCATATTTTGAAGGGTGTAGTAATGCTGTTTGAAAAATTATGAAGGGAATGTGTTTGAGATTTCCGACCTCTACGTTCTTGAATTTCCGCATCTTTCCCTCCTTCCAAGTTTCCTTTCCTTGCTTCAGATTCCCTTTTTTTTTTTTTTTTACATGTCAGTCTGTATTCTTGTTACTTTCTTACTTCCATGCTTCCTTCCTTCATAATTTTTTTTTTAATCATCTCTTCCCTCTTCAGTCTGTTCTTTCTTCTTTATTAATTAAGTAATTAGATTTCGGTTAATTACTTCTTTAATATATTCATTTAGTAAAATGTCCTGGTATTTTGCTTGTTTATGTAATTCATATAATAATGCACACTTACTTGTTTTCTCTTTATTCACTCACTTAAGCCCTACCTGGTTGTTCGGATCCTTACTTATTTCCTTACTTTTCTTTCTCCTTCCTTCCTTCCGTCAATCATTGAGTCGCATTGTGCATTCCTCCTAAGCAAGCCAACTGCTAATCCCTTCCCCTCTCCAACTCCTCCACTCCCCAATTCCCCCGCTAAGCATCACTCCCTTACTCCACCCCATCCCCTCGCCACCAAGCACTCCCCTTCTTCCTATTCCCCCATCCCCATCCTCCCACCAAGCACCTCCTCCCCCCAGCTCCGTCACCTCCACCTCCTTTCCTCCCCGAAACACTTCCCCAGCACACGTAAACACGGCTTTTCTGCCTTAGAGTTATGGCCGGCATCTGGGCTAATTACACAGCGCTGTAAGAGCAAAAAGGGCGGTAATGACAACCTTTATCTTTTCCTGTTTCTCACTTGACTCTGCTTAACCTCATTTTAGTGCCATGGCTCATATTTTATTCTTTCTACTCCTGACTGGTTTTATTAAGCTTAGGGAGAGTATAAGGGATTTGTAGGATTTTATCTACCATCGCCAGTTCGA
This sequence comes from Coenobita brevimanus, assembly GCF_032717465.1. NCBI lineage: Eukaryota > Metazoa > Arthropoda > Malacostraca > Decapoda > Coenobitidae > Coenobita > Coenobita brevimanus. The sequence continues at coordinate 14,229,589 of NC_137027.1, forward strand.
TCAGTCTCATAAAATGAACAAAATTGCCTGAAAATAATAAGAATGAAAATAAGTTCTTCGTCATATTCAAGGGGTTAAAGGTATACTATAGAGAGTACATTTGGGGTGAAGGCTAAAATGTTGTTATGTTAAAAAATAATAATAATAAAAAAAAGACATTGAAAAAACGCAAAGGAATTAGTTTGTTTTACCGCTTTTAAACCTCCTGTATATGCTTATGCAAGCTGTGTAACTAAAACCGGACCTGCGAAAATAGTTTGTACTGTATAGTTATTTTTATTTCCCTACAGCAGGGCCAAAAACTGTTCCATATATTACGAATTTTTAAGTTTGCATAAACATTTTCATCTGTTTATAAGACTGTTTCATTTGTAGAACAAGTGAGCGTCTGGGAGAGAGAGAGAGAATGGGTACCTGAAAAAGACAGCGGGTGTATGGAAAAGGGATAAACGGGGGTGTGGATAGAAGTGAGAGGAGGGCCTGGAAAAGAGGAGAGTTAGGAGGAGAAAAAGAACTAGTGCCTGGAAAAAGATCAATGCGTAAAAAAAAAAAAAAGTCTGGAAAAATCCTTGTGTCGGGAGAAGAACTGAAAGTCGTGGAAAAGACGAGTTAGGAAAAAGTTGTGTAGTGGTGGTGGGGGTAAAGGAGTAGTGTAGCGAGCAAGCCTGACGGGATTCACCTTCCTGCCCACGCAACACTGTACCTCTATCCTAAAGCTCAACACCTGACAACCAGACCACGCAAGAGGCCGGTACCTTTATGTTTCATGCCATCGAACGACTTTTTCCGGGTTGAACATGGTTTGAGGAGAGCATGTACTAACACCGTGCAAAGGACCGTTATTTTATTCATGGTATCAACGGACAGTTTTAGTCTTACCCTGAAGTACAATACCTGACTGTTGGAAAGCGCGCAATGCCCCACTACTTTTGTTCCTCTTCCTCCATTCTGCCACGGGGCCATTTTGCTCTATGCTCTTGGTATCATAAGACAGTTTTACCTCTGTATGTTTTATTACTGTACGGGTTTACTTTTCCTCATAAATCACACTCTGACTGCAAAACCGAGCAACGGATCAATACATTATTCTTCCTTTCGCCGGACAATTTTTCTTCATTCTTGCTATTGCCGGACGAGTTTGTTTATCTCCTCCCACCACACAACCGGTCGATAAATTTTTCGTGCAACTTACAGACGATTTTGTTCACTACTTCCTCTCTAACTCAAAACCCCTGACTCGACCAATTCATGAAATTAGCCGATATATAGATCAAGGGTTGAATCTTGTGGTAGTTAATATATTAGGTTCTTTTACGTTGTTTTAGATATAACATTCCCAACTTTTTATTTCTCATAGCATTCCTTTCCCTCTGTCGGCTTTAATATCTCGGCAACATGCATCATTTTTTTCTTTTTTTACGTAGCTTTTGGTATAACATTTACAGCATTGTGTGTCTCTTACTGTAGATTTCCTTCTCCTCTGTTGGCTTTATCAGGGTCTTGGTAACGTGCATAACATCACAAACATTTTTCTGTTTAGCTTAGATGCGGCGTGGTAGGTGGATCAGTCAGTGATTTAGGATGAATGTGGTTTCAGTACAACAGTCTTGGCATCCTGTCTCCCTGGCCTTTCCTTTACCTCCATAGGGCCAACCATTGATCATAACAGTCAAGCATCATCTGCGTCTATATCAGAAGCAGCGTGTCAGTCTGTCATTGTATTATATAAAAAGTGTGGTTTCGAGTTATTCTTGTCGCTGTGCGTTTCCGGGCCCTTTCTCTTATCTCTGTGGCTGCCTCGTACCAGCGTACTTTATAATCGCCACGGAACTAATTATTCAGATCCGAGGCATTCATAGTCTCATATCAGCGTGCCTCGCAAACATCAGGCAGCTTTTTATTCAGATGCGATGTGATACAAGTCAGGCATTACACGATGACATGAATGAATTACGCCCACATGTTGATCCCAGACCTCTCCATTTATTCCTCCTCGTCACCATTCGTCTTGCTGCCATTCAGTCCTTCCATCCTTCAGGTCTTCCTCTCCACCATCATTCACTCGTCCATCCTTCTCCTTGTTCCTCGATCCTTCCGGTCTTCTTCGCCATCATCCCTCATTCGCTTATCTTTCCCTCGTCCCTTCATCCTTCCAGTCCCCCTCTCCACCATCCTTCATTTCTCTAAAAACCCGAGCCCAACATGAAAGAAGAGCCTCTCGGAAGATCGCCTTTAAGCCCAGCCCGCATAAGCATGAGACTCACGTTCGGAAACATGCTTAATAAACCACCAACCACTGCCACCACCACCATCACCTCCACCACCAGGGGTCCTCGCTCCCCCTCCCCTCTCCATCGCCCCTTGGTTAGCCCTGGGGAAAGCCGCGCTCATTCCCCACAAACCCCATTACAGCCAAAACGACCTCTGTTTCCTCTTTATGGGGCCCTGGTAGCATCAAGAGAGCTAGTGTATCTCGCTTTTGTTGTGGTTGATTTTTGCTCACGCTGTTCGGTTTGTTTTACCTGGGGAGTCGTGTTTGTGTCCTTGGGTGTTTTGTTCCTTCTGTTTTCCTTTCTGGAAGAATGAGAAGGATGTACTGATTATATAGCTTTCCTGTTCTTTTATGTGGATCTAACTTGAGTATTTAGCTACTACTGGTACTACTACTACTACCACTACATCTGTTACTGCTACTACTACTACTACTACTACTACCACAACTAATAATAATAATAATAATAATAATAATAATAATGTAAGCACAAACACAAGATCTTACTAAATTCTGAGATCATAAATTTTAAAGGCGTCCGACAGAAATGGAGCAAAACATTGAAAGAGAAAATGTGATCCTGAGAGACAGAGCAGACAAAAGTAGAGGATATAATAACCAAAATCAAATTACAGAAATGTGTCTAGTCAGGTCACGTTTCTCGTAGAAGGAATAAGAGCTGGATAATCAGGGCAACTGAGCCATAGTTCTTTTTACCTTAATTTGCCCAGATTTTCGTCTCATTGAAGCTTATCTCACGTAGCTCAGTGGCAGACAGACATTGCTGCGGCTCTGCATCTTTCCATAGTACTTCCTCGAGGGTACCACTATTTCCTTGTGCTAATCTTTTGCCTCTGCTTAGTATTCAAGACGGAGATATGGCAGTTTGAGGCCAGGTTAAAGTAAAAGGAGTATACAACCCAGAGATGGAGTGAGAGAAAGAGGGAAACGGAGAAAAAGACAAGTGGTAATTACAGATTTGTTGTGATTGGTTAGAACAGGGTAACAGGCACTAGGTATGAAGGGAGAAAAATGCGAGAGGCCTTCGTCTTGCATTGTAAAATCGTAGTCTGATGATTGATTGATTGATGGTGATGATGATGATGATGATGATGATGATGATGATTTTTTTTTCCATCCTCTGCACGTCGTCACTTCCCACCCCCCACCCCCATTACTTTCATTCCGTCAGTCCTGTTCTTCCCTTCTTCCTCTTCTCCTCCAGCAACCGCTTCCCTGCTTTTCCCTCTTCCATCCCTGTTCTACACTCTTTTTCTCCATCCTTCTTTCTTCTTCCATCATTCCATTCCATTCCCCCTCCTTCACATTCATCGGCCCTTCTCCCTTCCTCCCTCAACCACTCCATCAACGTCCCTGCCCCCACTCTTTATCGCCCCTCTCTCTATTCATCCCATACATTTCTTTCACCCTCCTTACCTTCCCGTACCTCTCCTATTTGCATCCTTCCACCCAATTCCTCTCATCCTTCACCTCTGCCTCCCTCTCACCTCCATTCTTCCACCCAGTCCCTTTCATCTTCTCCCTCTCTATCCCTCTCCCCCTCCTTTCACCGCCCCCTTCTGCCATCCATTCATCGATCTTGTTCTTTTCCCACAATGTCTTTCCCCCTACCCGCCTCCAGGGCCCCGCCCTCTCCTTTTTCTTATTTTTTCTTATTCTTTTTTCTTTTTATGTCTCCTAAGCGTCATACTAGGATAAGGACTGAGAGCCACCCTAGGGAAGCATGGATCATAAAGCCTTTGAGAGAGAGTCATAAGTTTAGCGTACGCGTATGCCAAGATCCCTGTTAACTTTTACGCATTTATTTTTCCATAAATATACTCGTATACGCACTCACATAACACATACTCATATGTAAACAGCAATAGACATAGACATAGACATGGATAGATACTAAGTGACAGACAGAATTACACACAAAAATACACGACAAGGTATTCACACACACACACACACACACACACACACACACACACACACACACACACACACACACACACACACACACACACACACACACACACACACACACACACACACACACACACACACACACACACAGAAACTCCAAACACGCACGGGTGAAGAAAAGAGAGAAAAAAACTTATCACAAAAACGGGCAGTGATAAACGGACCCAAGGCGTGAGGGAGAGGGTGTGACGAAGCATATGTTCTGAACTGTACATCTGGCATTGCGTGTTCTTAGGGCATAATCGGCGAGAGAGAGAGAGAGAGAGAGAGAGAGAGAGAGAGAGAGAGAATATGTGTGTGTGTGTGTGTGTCTGTATGTGTGTGTGTGTGTGTTTATTTAGGGGATAGTTTTTCCTAACAGACTGCATTGTCTCCCTTAAGCAGAATATACTTGTTTAGAGAGTACACACACACACACACACACACACACACACACACACACACACACACACACACACACAAAGCACCTACCCCCCCACCCACCTAACCCCCTCCACACTCACACTCCTAATCTCCTCCACATACACAACCTCCCAGCGACAAGGAAATGGCAGGGCATACGCGGACACTGCAATATTTACGTTTCTGCCAGCTCCGTGTCGTGGAAGCTGCGTTGAAGGTGACAGGAGGCTTCAGACTGGCTTCGCTTGCTTCGCTTTTAGTACCTGGATGTGAGGTTTCTTTATCTTCCTTGACAGTCCTTTGGGAATGTTAAATGATTGTGTGTGTGTGTGTGTGTGTGTGTGTGTGTGTGTGTGTGTGTGTGTGTGTGTGTGTGTGTGTGTGTCACTGGTTGTTTTGTGCTGTATTTGCGTACACACACACACACACACACACACACACACTGCTCTGGCTCGTATAGTTTATTAAAGTGAAGAGTGGTGCGGCAGTTTTCAGAGCAATGGACAGAGTTTGTAGCTGTCAACCCCGTGTGAGCCTTTCAAGAGCTAATACTGTGATGCATTTTTTTTTTTTTAACGTCCTCATTTTGCTGGCGTGTTTGCTTTATCCTTTCGACATTTCTTCAACTTATGACAGTTCTCTAACAATTAGTAGGTCATGAAGGCTTTATATAACTCCTTTAGCTTAAAGTATCTCCAGATTTGAATAACATCGACTGGAGATAGGAAGAAGAAATAGAAATCATGTCATCCAGAATCCTAGCTGGAACAGATGTATCTTAAATGAACAGTCTTATAATTATAGGGATTAATTCTTTTATGTCCATAGTCGTCTTCCATAAGAGATTGTGTTGGTCATTTTTATGTTGTTAAGCTAAAAAAAAAAAAATCAGAGTCTGAAAGTAAAAAAATAGAATTATCTGAGAATGTTAAAACCTTATCTGACAGAAAAGTCATGTGGTGGCGTGGAAGGCAGTCGTAAGGCAAAGACTATACGACTCTATCCCTATATATTTTGGCAGTTAAGCTGAATGAGATGGTGCAAAGGTAAATCGAACACAGCGAAGACAAAACAAACTGGAAATGTTAAAGCATTTCCTAAAGGGCAACTTGCTTGCTGGCGTGAAAGACGATCATAAAGGCAAAGGCTGTGCGACTCCCTCCCTATATATTTTGGCAACTTTCTGAGCTGAGTCAGAATTTATGAAAGTACGAAGAACAGTGTGAAGGCAATAGAAACTGGAAACTTTAAAGCATTTTATGAAAGAGAACTAGTTATAGTGGCGTGAAAGATTATCATAAAAACAAAGGCTTTACGACTCTTCCCCTTTATATTTTGGCAACTATCCTAAGCGGAGTAAGGTGGTATGGAAATCGTAAAGTCCTTTCAAACAGATTGTCTTGATATCTTAAAACACTTCTTAATAAATAACCAGTCTCGCGGCGTGGAATGTGATGATAAAGGCAGATACTTTACAACTCTCTTCTCTTATATTTTGACCTTTTTTTTTGTAATATGAAAGTAGATGACCTGAAAAAGATACGATCATTTTTAACATAGAACTTGTCTAGTGGCGTGAAAAGCGATGATAAAGGTAAAGGCAATACGACACTCTCCCCTTTACTCACTGCCTTTATATTTCGGCAACGTGAAGCCCTTGCCCACTGTCCATCGTCAGCTAAAATGTGTAAACAGACAAAAGTTCTATTGTGCACTGCAGGACAAAGGCGACCGGCGTGTCCACTCACATCCTCTTTTCGCGAACTCTCTAGTTTTGGAATTTTTTACTTTTGACTTTCGTTTTCCGTTTTGTCTCCAATCGTTTCTTGTTTTTTTTTTGTGTGTGTGAACCCAGTCACCTTTGGCTCATGTCCCCTTTCGCGAACTCTTTAACCGCGGATTTTTTTAGCGGTATTTTTAGCTTTTTTTTTTTTTTTTTTTTTTCCCCTATCTCAACGCTCTCATGTCCCCTTCTGCGAACTCTCTAATCCCGGATATTTTTAGCTTTTTTTTTTTCTGTTATCTCACTCAAGGCTGTCGCATGTCCCCTTCTGCGAACTCTCTAACCCCGGATTTTGTTGTAACTGGTGGCTTTTTTCTTTCTTTGGCGTTTTTTTTTTTTGTTTCAGCGTCTCCTCTTAATCTTTGCCACACCTTACTCTTTGCTGAACTCCCGAACGGAGCGAATTTTACTTTTGACTTTTGCTTTCTTTTTTATCTCGTCTCCTTTTCTCTCTCTCTTTTCCCTCGGCGTCTCTTCTCACGTTTGTCCCACTTCTTCCTCTTTGGCAAATTCTATAACCTTTGATTCATGTTATTGACTTCTTATTTATTACCTCCGTCAGGGAGGTTATGTTTTCTCTCCTGTCCGTTTGTTTGTTTGTTGGTTGGGTGGTTTGTGAGCAAGATTACACAAAAACTACTGGACGGATTTCCACGAAACATGGTAGAAGAATGGGCCTTGGCCCAGAATAGACTCCATTAAATTTTGGTGCGGATCCTGATAAAGGTGTTGATCCAGGAATTTGATATTGGATTAGACTTGATTGAATTAAAAAGAATTGCATGTTGGGGCATGGCGGAGGTATGCGCTCTCCTGAGTGCCATTCTAGTTTATTTTTATTTTATTCTTATTTTTCTTTGTCAGCGCCTCCTTTTATCACTGCCCCACATCCTCCTCTTCCGCGGACTCTCTTGCCCTGGAATTGTGTACAGTATTTGACTTTTCTTTTCTTCCTTCTTTCTTCTCCCCTCCTTTTGTTTTTCCAAAGTCCTCTCTTATGTCAGTCCCACATCCTTCTCTTTCACAGATTCTCCAGCCTCGGATTTTACGTTTGATGTTTCTTGTGTTAGTTTTTTTTTTTTTTTCAATATGATTTAAGTATCGCCCGACGCTTCATACTATTATACAATTGTTCCGAGCTGAGTGAAATATTCTAGCAGTAAGCAAGAGTGGAGTAACTTGTGTGTGGGTAACAAGAATGAAGTATAAGAAGAGGGTCATGGTAGTAGAGGGGCAAGTGTATTTTAACTTTTTTCTTACCTTTTCTGTATTGCTTTTATTTATTTATTATTTTTTTTGAAGTGTGTATACTCAGCTCTCTCTCGCATGTCCTTCCTTTTCGCGAACTCTCTGGCCCTGAATTTTGTTTGCGATCTTTTCTTTTCATTTGATTTTTCGTTTTTTACACCCGCGCGGATTATAGCCCACGGGTGTAATGTTGTGAAATGTTTGTAATGTTTGTTTGGTGTGTGTGTGTGTGTGTGTGTGTGTGTGTGTGTGTGTGAACAAAATCACTGATTTTAATATGATATTGACCAAATTTTGGTGGAAGAATTGAGGATCGGCCAAGGGCTTGAGAGACAGTTGGTCAAAAGTCAAGGTCACGTGGCAAGGTCAGCTTCAACAGTTTTTTTTTTTTCTTTTTTTTCTGAATTAGACCAAATGTGTTGAAAAGGCTGAGGGTACGTTAAGAACTATGGGATTCGATTTTGAGAATAAAATTAATGTTATGATTATAGGGCAACGTTGAAGGTTCGACCCTGTAAATCCTAACAGTATTAATTCGATTTTGATCTCACTCGGTGGAAATGGTGGGGATCAGCTAAGAATGAAAATTTCGGTTTTTAGAACATTGAGTAAAGGCTTAGGGTTACAGGGAAAGGTCAACTCAAACACTAGTGACCCAATTTTTACTAGACTTTCTGAATGAGGTCAAAGTAAAGCAAGGTTGAAGTCATTTGAATTTCGAAGGTCAAGGTCAAAAAGAGCATATTCGGCCCTTAGACCAATTCTATGGTACGGATGTTACTTTCTTGAGCTTCTTGTTTTGTCATGCTGTCATCTTTCCTTACATAAAATAATCTGGCACTGCACTGGTCTCTTTTATGTTTAGCTTACATTGTGTTTCTCCCGTTTTATTACACTTTTTTGTCATCCATTACTTAGTCTGGCCACTTAACGAGCAGCAGTAAGTGTGTGGTGGTGGCGGCGAGACGGGCAAATGAGGGCCTGGAGCCTCAAATTGGACTTTGGGCTGGAACGTGTAATGAATTTCGCAAAGGATAAACAAAAATGCCTGGCACCGACTCAGAGTAATTGCGTTCTCATGTTACTACGAAACTGCACAGTTGCTAGTTTATTCTGTGCATGTTTCATTGGAAGTTTATAGTAGAAGTTTCACCTGAAGACGCCTATCATGTCCGTAAGAGACGTTTATTCATTTCAGTCTAAGCTTAGGAGAGTCGCCTAAAAGAGAACGAGTTAAAGCCGAGTATATCTAGCCTTAAAAGTTGGAAAAAGTCGTATCTGACTATAATTCACTCATTTTAACTTGGCAGAGGTTTTTGTCCTTTTGCAACCTATTTCTCTGTTGTAGGTATACTTACAGGAGTTGGTGTAATTGTGTGAGGGGAAAGGATAGGTAAGGAGAATGTGTAGGTGTCTGTGTAGCTATATAAGAGGAAGGGATAGGTAAGGAGAAAGTGTAGGTGTTGATGTATCTATGTAATGGGAAGGGACAAGTAAGGAGAGAGTTTAGGTGTAGGTGTGTGAGGGTAAGAGTAATGTACCAGAGTGTGGTGTATATTGCGCCTGTCAGTCCCCTGAAGCACCGCGGGACCACACACACCACCACAACTCACTCCACTACCACCACAAAACTAAACCAATTCAACTCCCACCTTCCCAAACACACGGAGAAAACGAGAGAAAAGTATGTGCGTCTTCTTGGATTTTTTTTTTTTTTTTGAGGTGTTTACTATGCATCTTTTGTCTCTTTGTCTTTGTCTCATTTTCGAATACGATTTTTCAGCGTTTTTTCCCCTATATATCGTTTTCTTTAATTTCACTTCGATTAGGCCTTAGTTTTTTTTTTTTTCTCTTGGGGGTGAGAGGTATAGCCATCATCAAATTAAAATAATGGAGAATTCTTAATCTACACATCTGTTCTTGTTTCATACATTCATTTCTGTCTTGGTAATTTTTTCGTCTCTCTCTCTCTCTCTCTCTCTCTCTCTCTCTCTCTCTCTCTCTCTCTCTCTCTCTCTCTCTCTCTCTCTCTCTCTCTCTCTCTCAGCCAACCATACTTGCATCATTATTTCCATCCTATTAAATTTCCGTCGTCATATTACACAATGGTTCAATTACCTGGTTCATGGCACTAAGGACGAGAGGGGGCAATTAGGTGAAGCCTGTCCAGTGAAGATATAATGAGGTGTTTTACGGACCCTTTCCCCCAGTCTAGTTGATGATGGTGATGATTGATGATTTCTTGATGCCTGATTGCTCGATTTGTTGATAGATGATATGATGATTGATTGATGGGGGGGAGTAGAAGTTATCATCATCTTAGTCTTTCTCAATATCCCTACAGTCTTACTACTACGTCATCCCCATTAGCTCTTCAATATTCTCTCTCATTTCACACCTTCCCACACATCCTCCCACACCTCAAGGCAGTGTGAAGAAGCGTGAAGCGAAATTCCTGATGCTGAACTGAAAGAACACATTTTTCCACGTGATGGTGAGGCTCGAGATTTTCCGTGGCTTGAGTGATGAGTAAATGAAGGTTGGCACATTTTCTCCGGATGTTTCGCCCTCTTTTGTGTTTTTATTTTTCATGCATAAGGATTCCACAAACCCCCAGCAGTAGAAAGGTGGTGGTGATGATGATGATGATGATGATGATGATGATGATCGTGGTGGTGGTGGTGATGATGATGATGGTTATAAACCTTTTCTGGTATTTTCTGTTTCACCTGTTTTGGCTTATTGTCAGTTTTAATTAGCATTTCACAGCCGCTTCAGTTTTTCGTTCTTGTACTGAAATACATGAGGCTCGTAAATCTGGCTACCGAGGATCTTGAAGTGGAAATCTGACAACCTAAAATGGAGTGGCAGTCGGGTAGGATAAGAGGTAATAATGCAGGCAGGAAAGAACTAGAGGTTGTTAGTATTAATTCCTACACAACGAAATTCTTCCCAAAGCTGAATGTAATCGGGTAGTAACGAGAAATACCGAAAACAAAGAGAAATACCGAAAACAAAGACTTACATCCAGTTTTTTCCTACACTACAAGAGTCTTCTCAAAGCTAAATGCCGCATTTTCGTTTAGGAGTTGCAAAACACACGAAGGCCATCTGTTACTCAAGGGGTTAAATTGAGATCCATAATCAGAGTGGAGGGAATATTGATGATAAAGTTGAAGATATTTGGTGGATAAATGAAGGTGTGCAGATGACAGAGTGAGACTGAGTGAAGATGCGACAGCGGATGGGTGAAACCAGTGAAGATGAACAGGTGGAGGGAAAAATAAACATAAGTCTAGGTTCTGAGCAGCAGGATAATTAGACTCGACGAAGCCAGGGACAAATGAAAATGCGGAAAGAGATATGATGTGAGATATAAAAAGTATAATAGTTTATGATGGTTAGATTATGCTATGGAATATTTTTAAAAAATGATAGATAATGAAGAATGGGATTATGAGTAAAAGCAAATGAAAATGAATAACTTATAACTAGATGAAGCCAGGGAAGTGGATGGTGAAAAAATATGTAATACGGAACAAAATATATGCTTCGGAGTAGAAACAAAAAGTGAGATAAGATAATAGATATTGGAGTGACTGTGGAAGAAACAGTGGAAGTAGTGTACCGTAATGCTGAAGTGTAATGAAATTGTAGTGTAGTGTTGTGTAGTGTAATGTGGATGGAGAAGGTTGAAAAGGAAAAATAATATAATAGTCTTGAGTCCAGGGTGTGTGAGTGCGAGAGTAGAAGAAAAGAGTGTGAGAAAATAAGAAGACAGGAGCAGAGTCGGGAAGAAAGCAGAGTCCATTTACTACAAGCTTTTGTCTCTCTTGTACCTCCCGGCTCCCGTCATCTCTCCTCCTCCTCCTCTACGCCTCTTCTCAACTTTCCCCTCTTTGCTTCTCTTATTATATTTATTTTTCTCCGTATTTCCCATTATCTCTTCTCTCCCTCCTCCTGCTCTTAGTCTCTCAGCTTTCCTCTCTTCTTATTTTTCCTCTTGCATGGCGTCACTTTTTTTTTGGCCTTCCCTTCTAATTCGCGTCACTACTCATCTCTTTTGATCTCCCTCTTTTCCCCATATTCTTTTCATCTCTCTTTTTTCCCCTTAACCTTCACCTGTTTTTGTCCCCTTACCTTCCGTTCCCCTCGCCTTTCTTCTTTTCTTCTTCGCTCTTCCCTTCTTTTAGTTTTCTGATCTGCTTTCTCATATATCCTCTCTTTCCCTCCAACTTCTCTTCTTTTTTTCTACCCTTTCCTGTTACATTTTATCTTTTTCCCCTTACTTTCGTCTCTCCTTGTTATGTGTCATTCCTTTATCATTCCACGGTCCCATTCCTTTTCCCTACATTCCTCTTCTAGCTTGTCTCCTCACTTTGTCTCATCTCCTTTCTCCCTTCGCCCTTCTCTCAGCTGTCCCTTTCTCCCTTCGCCTTTCTCTCAGCTCTCCCTTTCTATCTCTTGCCTCCTCATCTTTACTTCTGTCCTCTTTCTCTTCCCCTTCCCATTTCCTTTTATACCTCTGTCCCTCTTCTCTCCTCTTCCCTCTATCCCAATTTTCCCCTGCTTTTGCTTCCTCTCTCACGCTTTTCTCCTTTCCCAACTCCATCCACATTGCTTCTGTCGCCACCTCTCTTCTTCACTTCTCCCTTCTCTTTCCCCATTCCTCTTTCTCTCTTGCTTCCTCTCCCAACTCTCTCCTCATCTTTCATAACCAACCTCCACCCTTCTCTTTCCCCTCCCCTTCCCTCTCTCCCTGCCTCTTTGTCTTCACTATCCTTCAACTTTTCCCTCATCTCTCATTCCTTCCACATCTCTTGCTGCCTGTACTCCTCTTTCCTCCCACCTATCCTCATTCCCCCCCTCTCTCCTACATCTGCACCTTTTCTCTCTTGTCTCTCCCCATTTTTCTCCTTCTTCTCGTTCTTCTCTCCTCCTACCTCTTTCTACCTCTCTTCCTTCTGTCTTCGTACATCTCATCTTTCCCCATCGTCACTTTGTCTCTTCTTACCATCATTATTCCCCTTCCCTCTCAGCCTCTCCCACTCCTTCCCTCTCAACCTGTCCCACCCCTTCCCTCCCTCCTCCACAAGCTGCGCCCCCCCACAACTAACGCAGCTAAGAGGACGGTAAATATTTTGGTAACGTAAGAGTGGATTCCAGGGTGGAGTTACCGGCGTTCAGTTTTATTAAGGCGTAAATATAGCGTCAAGGGCCGCTCCAGTGGTCATTCTTTACCAAGCTTTTCCGTTTTAGTACGTTAATTCGGGGATTTAGTCGGATTCCTTTAGTGGTTCGTTTTAGTTATATTTAGTTACATTTTTAACTGTTATCCTGAAAGTATGGACGATTCACTCTCTCTCTCTCTCTCTCTCTCTCTCTCTCTCTCTCATTTCTTATGTAAGTTATGTAGATTTTTCTTGTGCGTGTGCTTGTTTGTTGATTTGTCTGTGTCTGTGCGTTTACATGCATGTCCTTCTGTGTCTGTTCTGTGTCCTCATGTCATTTATACCTGTGTTTATGCGGATTAGTATGCCAAAATTCTATGCACGATTCTTTTTTCTCACTCTTTTCCCGTATTTTTGTCCCAGCCGTGATTACAGGTGAAAGTTTTAATCCCTGACCTTAAGGTGAGGAAAAGACAGGTTGGGTGTGAAGTTCATGGAATTTAGGAGGTGCGTGAGGAAGGCGAAATGAAAAATACGGAGGGTAGGAGAAAGCGAGAGAGAGAGAGAGAGAGAGAGAGAGAGGAGCTACACAGGTCAGGGTACGATATCTCTAAGTAATGCCCAGCGACTGCACGGTGGACACTTTTTTTTTTTTTTTTTTTTTTTTTTTTTTTTAGTCCCAGTCGTCCCTCATACAACGACACGCAACCATCAAGTTTACAGTCAAGATCCCTAATTCATTTCTAGGTACGAACAGGTTAGAGAAAATAAGACCTCGCCAAAATATCTTAATGCTCGCCCGGAAATCGTATATTGAATTTCTCGATTGGGGGCCAAGTGTATTTCCGATTACACCACCGCTACCAGATATGACGGCTTGGGCACGAGGAAGACGCAGGGGAGGGGGGGGGGTTAGGTGGGAGAGGAAGGGAAAGAGGGAGGGGAGAGGAGGGAGGAAGGAGAGTAGGGTGAAAGGGAGAGAGTCGAAGGGAGGGAAAGGGAAGGAGGGTAGGAAAAAGAGGGGAAAGGGAGAATCGTAGGGAGGAAAGAGGAAACGGATGGTAGGAGGAAGGGATGAGATGGACTGGTAGGAGTGAGGGACGATGAGAGGAAGAGTAAGAGGGAAGGGAGGGGAGGGAGAGTAAAGTGGAGAGAAAGGGAGAAGGAGAACAGGTGGGAACGGAGGGGCAAATGAGAGTAGGAGGGAAGGTTGGAGAGCCGAAGGATTGAAGAGGAGGAGGATTGTGAAGGAGAAAATGGAGAGAGGGCAAAGGGATTGGAAAAGAGGATATATTGCTTAGAGGGAGGGGGGTTGAGGAAACAGGAGAGGGAAGAGATGGAGGGAGTGGAGGCAAAGAAGAGAGATGAAAGAGTACGTTGGAAGGAGGGATTACAACGGAAAGTAGACATGAGAGAGATGGGGGAGGAGGGAAGAAAGGAGAGCGTAGATAAGAGGGACAAGGAAGGTGGGAGGGAAGGAAAATGAAGAACGGGGGAAGGAGAGAGGACGGGAGGAGGAAGGAAGACGACATTTAAAGCACCAGAGACAGAGACCATCCCACCCATCACTCCTTGATGACCAAATAGCTTACAAAAATGGCTTCCTCTCCCTTAATGCTACTCGTATGGGGGCTTCTATTTTGCCAGTAATATACTCTTCCGTCCCCTTGAGCCTGCATTGCACGTTGGCCAGAGGACAACTCTCCTCCGTACCCTAGGTATAGCCGTATCTCCGGATCACGTGGTGCAGTGGTTAGCGTGTCGAACTCGCAAGTGGAAAAATGTGAGGCCGTAGCACATCATCCAAGTACCTCAGTAATATGAAAAGAAACGTACCTCGAAGCGACAGGTAAGCCCTCGTCTAGGTGATTGTCTGTATGATCCTGAACTGACTGAACCTTATCGTCTTTATCAATTACTGGGCTGAGAACCAACACCTATAAAAGTAAACTGATGGAATGTAACTATTAATTTCTGGTGTTTTCGAATTGTTATTTACCATTTCCAATGTAATTAGATAAACTTAGTAAATTCCATGACAGTATATAAAAAATGCAGTCGTTTATGATTATCAGTTGAGTTACTTGACGCTCAAGTCTTCTAAGTGCGTTTCACATTTATTTTGTTTTCATATAAAACCTCTCCAGGTGTAATATTAGGAGTAGTGTTAGAAAAGTAATATTAAAAGATTATGATACAGGTCGTGGTTCTCTTCTGCTCTTTTTTAGCATACCTGGAGTGATTATTCGTCGGCCCTAGCTCCACCATCTGGGATTCTTGTGTACTCAGAGGGTAATTCTTAAATGCTTGCCTGATATGAGCGATACCAGGCTAATTCAGTCGTGGTAACTGCCACATCACAACAACACCAAGGGAAAAGGGAAAAGGAAATTGCTGCAGGAATGGCTAATTGGAAAGAGAAAGCCGGATACCTTTTACTGCTGTGGTGGTTGTAGTAGGTTGTAGTTGTTGTGGTAGAAATTGTGGTAATGAGTAATTTTATTTGTGTGACGGTAACTTCCTCTTTTATTGTTGTTGCATCAGAAAGGACAGTGGTAACATTTTTTCTGTAAAAATTAAATACGTAACTATACGGTATAGTCTCTCTCTCTCTCTCTCTCTCTCTCTCTCTCAATAACCTCTTTACCACCGATAAAAATACCCCGCATAAACTACCCCTCTTAAGAAAATTGAGCCGATATTACCCAAGAAAGGCGGCGTTGTTTGAGGTAAATCGGGGAAATATTTTTAGCACTTTCTCCCCATTGACGAAGTGATATTTTATACTCCTTGCTGATACAAGGGAGGGACGCCTTCGTGTGGTGGCATCGATATGATTAATGCGGTTCCAATGCTCGGTTATGCAAAGATTCCTCAACTCCTTCCACGTCACGCAAGATGATGATGGGCTACAGGAGCAGGGGAACTCCAGCCTGCAGTCCACAGGGTTCACGTCTCAAATGAACCCGGAGCCATAACTACTACTTATTCATCACCTGCTAGTTGCTATAGTCTGTTTGTTTTTATCTGGCAAAAGTCATTAACCCCTCTCAGCTCAGTTCATGTCCAGGTAGGAGAAGTTTTGAGGATAAAATTATGCAGTGGCCAACGATAAATATTCCGACTTTATGGCTTAAGGTTCATTGAATTTCACGCCACCACGACTTACTGTTTGCGAGATTGGCACAGTTCCATTAGATGAAAACTTACCGGCTCTACCAGACGATTTTATTCAGCTCAGTTGGACAGCTTGTAGGGATGGAGGTAGTGGAGTTTAGCATCAAGTATTTAAATTTGCTCCATCTCTTCTCCCCTCACTCCTTCACCCTTCACCAATCCTGAAGGGGAAAATAAAGGACAAGAGTAAGCTGGGAAAGAGATGAGAGAAAATATAGAATGTGAGCTAGAGAGAGAGAGGGGGGGGGGAGTGTGAAAGAGACAGGACCCTTCTCAATTCCCTCACGGTCTTCTCTTGTACTCGTACCAACTTTTCCCATATACACTGTCGACCCGACACCCTACGTTCTTCAGAGAGAGAGAGAGAGAGAGAGAGAGTCCGGTGTAAGTGAGACGAAGAGGATGTGTGTGAGAGAGAGAAGCAAAAAAAAAAAAGGGGTGGAGAGGAAAAATAGTGTCGCCTGGAAGCAAATGAAGCAGACAGTGCCTAAGACAGCAAGAGAAAGGAGGGCCAGTCACAGAGGCGAGAATGTAAATATTCTGGACAAAAAAATATAAGCTGAGAGAGAGAGAGAGAGAGAGAGAGAGGGAGAGGGAGAGAGAGCATCTCCTTCGTCTTCCACGTCCCGACATGCTTCTTAAATATTCATCTTTGTCTTCAGCGGTGTTGCCTATCTTTTTCCCTCTCTCTCTCTCTCTCTCTCTCTCTCTCTCTCTCTCTCTCTCTCTCTCTCTCTCTCTCTCTCACCTCCACTTCCAGTTCACATACTTAACTCTACCTCTCCCCTCACACCTAATGCCACCTTCCTCTTTAACTCTTCTTTCTTCCCCCGCCTCAGTTAAAAATTCCACTATTATTTCTACTGTTTTCCTCATATTTTCTTTCAGTCTTTCTTTTTTACCATTCCCTCTTTCTTAATTCTATCTTTTTCTCTTTAGTCTTTTTTACCTTTCCCTCTTAATTCTATCTTTTTCTCTCTCCATTATATCCTCTTATGGCATCCCATTTTTATTTTGTCTATCTCCTTTTTTAGCTTTATTTTTTTCACCTCCTTTTATTATCTCATTCTTCTACTTTCGGTATGTTAATTTTTTTTTTTTCAATATTTTGCAGTATCTCTATACCTCGACGTACTCCTTTAAGACTTCAGGTTTTTCTTACCCCCCCTTTCTCTCTCTCTTTCTCTCTCTCTCTCTCTCTCTCTCTCTCTCTCTCTCTCTCTCTCTCTCTCTCTCTCTCTCTCTCTCTCTCTCTCTCTCTCTCTCTCTCTCTCTCTCTCTCTCTCTCTCTCTCTCTCTCTCTCTCTCTTTACTCTTTTCCCATATCTCCATTTCAACACTTCTCTTTACCTCACCCATTTCTTCCTATAAGACTCGAATTATCTGTATCATCTCTTCCTCTCTCCATTTTTCACTTTACCTCTTCTAATTTTTGTTTCCTTTCCGTTTCCCCCTCATTTTTCTCCTCCCATAATTCTCTCCATTTTTCTTATTTTCTTTCTTTGCCTCTAGATCCATGTTTTATATCTTCACATCTTTCCCTTGCCTTATTTGTTTCCATATTTTCCTCTTACCTTTTCGTTCCATATTCTGTCATAGTTCTTTACCTGTTGTATCTCCTATCAAAAAAGTCTCCAATTTATCTCCCTTCTGTCTCCTTTCTCTTTAGTTATTCTTCTCTCCTGTATCTCTGTCCTACTTTCCTCTTTGCCATTCATGTGTCCACCCTCATTTTTCTTTGCTTCTTCTTTCCTCCATCGCTCATTCCATTTTCCCTTCTTGCCTCTCTCTTTTTCGTTCATGATTCTCCCATTAATCTTACCCACCAACTTTTTCCACAAACAAGTCACGTATATATAGGAAAGACTTTTAAAGTATGCGCCTCACAAAAGCTTCTTGAAGTACAGGGACATAAATTTTCAAAGAATTTTTCGAGTATGTGTTGCATTCCATTTTTACTTTTTTTTTTTTAAATAGGAAGAGAGGTATGGATGATGGTGGTGGTGGTGGTGGTGGTGGTGGTGGTGGTGGTAGTGGTGGTGCTGATGGAGATTGAGATTGAGATGGACATGGTGTTGGTGATGGTGATGGTGATGATGGTATACGGCAGAGGAATAGCATTCTTACTAACCTTTTCAGTATACAATGATGCCATTTTTCGATTTGCTTTTGCAGAGCGTTTTTTTTTTTTTCACCTTCGGACACTCACTATAGAGAAATCAATCCAGTCGGATGGCATGGTTTTAATATTACTTTTGCAACCTTCATACCTTTATTTTGCTTGAGGACATACTTTAGGTTTTGAAGGGGTTAATTGATAATGCTTGTAGCCCAATTACTGCAAATAGTTTCTGAAAAAAAAAAGAAAAAAAGTGAAGGTGGCAAAAATGGGAAAATTGTTTTGACGTAGGACAAATAAGCCAAATATTACATCGTTCAGGTTCAAGAGGGTACTAAAGGTAATACCAAACCACTCCAGTCCGAAAAATATCTTCTGAGCTGAAGAAAATCGTCTGGGAATGGTAAAAATGAAATCGTCGTGGCACTGAAGGCGTTATGAAAGACATAATTCAGTGCAAAATTTATACTGGCACATGTAACTCCTTTCCCTCGTAGAGCAAAAAGACTGTTAGGTACGGCGTTTTAATGGCTATTTCCAGCGTAATGTATGCAGGTTTAAAACAGGCATATCTTTTCTCGGTCTCTCTTGCTTGCTTAACTTTATTTCTGCTGTAAGTTGCTTCGTGTGTTATTTTGCTTTCGTCTTTTCTAAAACATTTTTCCATGTTTACTTTCTTCTTTCTTCGTCTGCATATCATTTTTTTTTTTCTCGTTTTTTCTCTCATCGTGTTTTTTTTCATTGACTGTCCTTATTCTGTACAATAGATTTTCAGAATATTTTTTTTCTCTGATGCTTGCCGCTCAGTTCTTTATTTCACCTCCATTCTCCATCATTATATTTCGTGTTTTATTCCTCTTATATACACTATATTTATTCCTTACTTCCTATCTCCCTCCTTCGTCATTTTATTATCTTTCTTGCGTTCTCCTTTTTCTTCTGTCTCTTACCATCAGCTTTTCTTCATCCTGTATCTTGTTCACCTTTTTTACTTCCATATTTTCTTCTCCCATATTCGTTGCTCCCTTCTCTTCCCATTTCTCTTTCTTCCCCACCCTGCCCTGTCTACTTTATCTTACCATTCTCTCTCTCTCTCTCTCTCTCTCTCTCTCTCTCTCTCTCTCTCTCTCTCTCTCTCATGTATTACTTCATCTTCGACTTTAATTCTTACTGTCATATTCCTCCTTCACATTCCCTTCCTTCGTATATTTTCGTAACCTGCTTTTTTTTTTTCTTGCGTTTGATTCTATTTTTTTTCCTCCTGATCTCTTCCACCTTTCCCCCCCTCCTCTTCCTCCCGCTAGTTTTATCCTTTATCCCTTCCTTTAACCCTTATTTATTTTTTAACCCATTTATCCGTGTTTATCACCTCGTTCTTAAGCCTTCTTTCCTTATCCTCCTCCCCCTTCACTTCTTATCCTCAGTCCTTCTTCTTCTTTCTTCCTAATCATCTTATCCTAAACCTTTCTTCTTTCTTTCTTTTGCAATTTCTTCTCTTTCCATTTCTCTTCTCTCCTCTCCCTCCTTTATTCCATCAATCCTCCTTTTTTTCCCCTCTTCCTCTCACTGCTCTCTTTTTCCTCCATTCCTCTCCTGCTCCTCCTCCTCCTCTTATATTTCCTTTCCTCCATCCTCCTCCCCCACCCCTTCCTCGGTGAGTAATAGTCCTCGAGGGGCGAGGTGAGGGACTCTCTAGGGAGGGGGGAGGGGGTGGTGGTGGGGAGATGGAGAAGGGAGAAGAGGCTACCTGATGGTCCTAGGAGAGGTGGAATGAGGAAAGGGGAGGGGAAGGCTTGGTGGAGGGAAAGAGGGAAGGGAGAGAGGGACAGGGGAGGGGAAAGGGTGGAAGGGTGTGAAGTTTGGGAGGGGGAGAGTATTTGGAGGGGGAGGCTATCAGAGGATCCTGGGAGAGGAGGGAGGAAGGAAAGGGAGAGGAGGTTCTTGCGTAGGGAGTTGGGGTGGAGGGTATCTGAGCAGGTAGGGAGAGAGGGGGGTGTTCCTGGGGGTCTCTGAGGGGTAGGGAGGGGCGACTAACTTACTGCCTGGTTGTCGTTTATTTCACAGCTCTGAGGAAGGGTGGGAGGGGGAAGGGAAGAAATGGTGACAAAATAATTAACCTAAGTAATTTCCCTTGTCTCGTGGTGCAAAATAATAGCCATGAATTCCATTTTTTTCTCCTGCGAGGGGAAAGAAAAGTTAATGTAGCTTTCTTATTTTGCTCGAAAAAGAAAAATGCATAGTTATAATTCCATGGCCGGGTTGGAATATTAAAATGTTAACTATTAGAATATTTAGAATACTAATAGCAGAGTCTGGTTTTATCTGAGGAGGAAATTGAAAATGAAATTATAATGCTTGAAAAAAAAAATGTTCAGTTCTTGGATGGTATTACAGGCTGATTTAGAGTAAGAGAGCACATAGGAACTTACATTTTTAGAGAGCATTAGAATAGCTCGAAATCTGGTGTTCCTTTAGGGGGGAAAGTGTAATGAAGTTTTTTTTTTTTTCTGATAAAGAAAAATGTTTTAGTTATTACTGCACAATGGCCTAGAATACAAGTTTGTGTAGAGGATTACTTTTTTTTATTCGGTTTTCCCCAGAGAAAAAAAATGTATATCTAGTTTTCTCATTGTGCATCCGGATTTAAAAAACTGTTTGCAACAATTTCATAACTAATTGGGATTAATAAAACATTTAAATAGGTAGAAGTGCTGTGAATTCTATGACCAGTGAAGGATAATTCTGAAAACGAAAATTTATTTCTTCAGCTGGTGGTTCAGAATTGTAGAATGTTAAGATGATATAGAAATTTAACTTAGCCATGAATTCTGTTTATTTTAATGAGTGAACTCTAAATGGTGGTTAGCGTAATACGTCCTTAAACATTACTTGTGCATCGATGAGATAGATGTTTATTTTAAAGTTGCTCTAGAACAACAGAGTGTTTAAAATATCACACTATAATAATCATGTAACCATTTCACTAAAACCCTTTAACCTTAATAAACACGCTTTTAGATTGCATAGATTACTAGAGGACAATTTTCTTCGGCTGAAGGATATTATGGTGGTCGGGGGATTGAAAACTGCCTAGATTAACCCTTGCAAACCTTGAATTTCCCCCTTAAATAAAATCTGGATTTTGCCAAAGGAAACAGCCAAGAGCATCCATGGCAGCGGAAGTTAAGGGAAAACGTGTATATGCAACTCATGTTGTGGAGAAAAAGCTAGATTAAAATTACTGCAAGCTGGGGTACAGAACTGTTTAATTTTTCATGGATCATTTTAAAGTATTTACTGTATCCCTCTGGTGCTGCCTTTACTTCCTCCATTAAGAGCTGAAAAAAGAACCAAAATTTGCAGGTCAGAAATGCATTGTTATAACTGTAATTGCAATTTATTTAGTCTTTCTGCTCTACACTTGAAAACAAACACACACACACACACACACACACACACACACACACACACACACACACACACACACACACACACACACACACACACACACACACACACACACACACACACACACACACACACACACACACACACACACACACACACACACACACACACAACACAACACAACACAACACACAACACACACAACCACCGTTATGTCTCTCACGATCACCGTACACAAGGCGCTTTCGTACCCAAAACATGATTGACAAATGTGCTTTCACCTTTCATCGTTCCATGATTTTATGAAGCTTTTGAAGAACAATTAATATTGAGGATGTTGAAGAGTCTGGGTGTGTATGAAATATTCCTCATCCATAATTATTGCTTGTGTAAAACTGCTTGATAAATAGATAGACTGATGGATAGATTGATAAATAGGTAGAGGGACAGATATATAGATGGGTTGGTAGATATATAGATAGATACATATAGATAGATAGATTGATGGATAGACAGTAAAGAAAAACATCATCACACGGACAAGTTCATACCTCTTTTAAAATCCAGTGTTTTGTGCCATTGTTGTTCTCTTGACCCAAATGAGTGTAGTGAAAGAGTCGTTTAATCAGCTCTAACTTTGCATGGTTAACTTCATTTTAGAATCTAAATGGTGAATTTTGTGTTTTTTACAGTCACTCGGGCAGCGTGGGTGTAGGCTTATTATTGCTATGTGCACACACGCACGCACGCTCTCTCTCTCTCTCTCTCTCTCTCTCTCTCTCTCTCTCACACACACACACACACACACACACACACACACACACACACACACACACACACACACACACACACACACACACACACACACAAACACACACACACACACATTCAAAGTACGCACCTCACACACACCCATCACAAACACATACCCTTGCACAAATTTAAGGTAAATCCTGTTTCATACTGAATTTTAGTTACACGGGTGACTGAAATTACACAGCTTAACAGGAATTTTTAGCAAGATAAAAAATCACACGGCATTCTATAACTTCCAGCCGAAATTGCATTCGGGCAAGAGTATACTAAGCCGGTCATTATTTCCACACTCGCGTTATTATTGTTTTCCCTCGCCAATTGAAAACATTAGCAAGCTACACTAGAGTCTGCCCCTCCTTCTCACAGTGGAAACAAAACTTAGTCCTCCCCAAGGGGCCTCCCGGAATTGCTCATATGAATCTCAGTAGTGAGCTTGGGACCAAATTAGGAGACTAAATTTTACGTTCGTTTGGCCTCGCGTTCTAGATTAACTCCTTAGGTACGAGAGGCCCTTCGCTGAATCCTTGCCTAATTTTGTAAAGGTGCACGTTTTATTTGGATCCTGACCAAAGCATTGAATTATGAGAGTGACGCTATCATTTGCATTTTTCTCATTAGTGCGTGATAATCGTCTCGTCATTTGTTAATTAGATTCGGTAGCGACCTTTTACTGACCCATTGTGTGACTGAAGCTGTGAGGAAATATATATCAGAGCCTAACTGATTGGAAAATTTTATGGCGACTGTGAATAGAGTTCTTATGTACAGACCGACACAAAAGTTTGACAAATACAGTACATGGAGGAAATTTTAAACCATCTGAAATGCTCACTTGTAGAGGTATGGTTTTCTTTGTACTTCATCAGTTGTAAATTATCTTCAGACAGAACAGGGAAGATGTTTTATTTTTTACTGTACAGCCACCTGGAAAAGCTAATTCCCTCTTTCTTACCGGCAATAAACCATGGCATAATATTAGCCTGGGTAAAGTTACATGTAGTCACCATAATCTGTTTGGTTAGGTTAACACTGACAACACTTAGGCTGTTGACTCTCTCAGTTAAATAAAATAGTCTGGCTTTAGTAGGAATGAAATGCTAGAGTTGTGTCGACCAGGTGACGTCAGGAACAATCTCAGGTTTCTGTGACACTCAGCTGAAAATCGTCTGGCCCCAGCGAAAATACTAGAGAAGGCACAACCACAAATGGTAATGTCGGTGATGAAGTATATTCCATACCGCAGCAGTATTACACTTGACCACGACTTCCACCCTTCTACATCTGCATTACTCCTCTGTAACTCCATCACCTGTAGCTGGAATCCATGTCAAACAAACATTATGGTTATGGTTAGAGGGAAAGTTCACGGGGAAGTATGGAAGGGTGTATGTTGTGGGCCAGTAATAATTCTGCTGTGGAATGGAATTAACGTGGTGGCCAGTAGACAAGAAATATATAATGATTTCAGACTAAAATTTTAGTTACAGAGAGAGAGCATGGAGAAGTGTGGAAGGGTGTAGGTCCCAGCTGAGTGTAATTCTACTGTGAAATAGACTTAACAGCGTGATGCCCAGTAAGTTAGGAACGAATTGTATAATGATTATCTTCACGGCAG
This sequence comes from Coenobita brevimanus, assembly GCF_032717465.1. Classification (NCBI taxonomy): domain Eukaryota; kingdom Metazoa; phylum Arthropoda; class Malacostraca; order Decapoda; family Coenobitidae; genus Coenobita; species Coenobita brevimanus. The sequence continues at coordinate 14,253,592 of NC_137027.1, forward strand.
GTATGATGATGGTGAGGCAGTGTGGTGAGCCGCGGCGACAGCGACGGCCACACCTGGACAAAGTAACACGTGAGTAGCCGTAATTACTGTGCAGCTGCGGACATTTATATCGATACACCTTAGTACTATAAATGACGAGATATTGAGCGATGACTTTAGAAACTTACTGATTCGTTCCTCTTAGCCCAGAAGATTTTTTAGGCTGTCATGTAAGAGAGTCAAAATTCTTTGGCCAAAAAGACCGATATTATTGTCCGCAACTGGACCAGTGAAACTACAAATCAGTTGCGTGGTCTGTATTCTCGTCGGCTTAGAAGTCTCTTAGCACCTTTTCCCTACCAATTTATTCCTTTACATAACACGTCCATAATCCTTTTAATATGCAGACTATGTTGATTCTGACAGCTTTAACCAAAAAGTGGTATTTATATTGTTTTCGAGCTGTTTTCTCATTATTTCCTTCTATTTCGTCATATGGCACTTTGGCTTATTATTCGTGTGAACTCTGTCAGTACTAACCCCATAGTCAAAGGACGTCATTTATGCATAATTTTTGCTGTCTTTTGATCATTATATTCAGCTAAAAAGAAATAGTACGTACCAGATGGGTTGGAAAGAGAGTTTTATCAAGGCGCTAATAAGACTTTTTCCCAAAGCTAGCTAGGATTTACCTGTTTGCATTAAGAATAAAAGACGACACACTGGCGGGAGCGGTAAACATTGTCAGTAACCAAAAAGGGACAAGTAAGGTGGACTAATACGTACACATTAATCGCTAAGGAAGAGGTGCTAAGACGTTTTCTAAGCTCATGATATTACTTCGCCACATTTTATTATTTTTTTTTGTCAGTAGGCAAAAAGGTGCTGGTACTTGTTTTGTTTTACATTCTGAAACGTGGATGGTGTGTTTGCATTGCTGTACTGCTTTGCCCTTTTTCTATAATTTTTTAAGGATTTTTTTTAGTGCATTTATTGTTATTGTATGCTTAACTTTCTTCGATGGTATTTCAGTTTTCTTCGTATAATTCTGTACTGCGTCTCCTTCTCCTGCAGTTATTATAGTATTTTTTATTTGCCTAATTTTTGTTTGGTGAAATAATAGTTTTCTTTATGTATCTTCATCTGAGCGGAAATTACCAGACATTCTAAAACAAAGTAAGAATTGTCGTTCAGGTCACATTTCATCGCACCTTCTTTCGTTTATTGAAGATATTATTACTGTATCTTATGAAGCGAAGTCATGTCAGTATTATGTATTTAATCTATTGGGACGCGTTGTAGATCATTCGTATGGCCTTTTTACGAGTATACGATGTTGGGAGCGTGATTTTTTTGTTCTCTCTAGTAAACTTCTCACTTGGTGATAAACTGTCTCTGCAATCACGTCTTGGTCAGTTATCAATTTATATTTTGCCAATACAGTAGGTGGATGCAAACGTTGTCATGCGCACAGTCATGTATAATTCACTCATCAAAATGTGAGTTTTTTTTTTTTTTTTTTTTCGCTTCTTGATCCTCATGTCTCGCTTTCACAAACGCACTTTTCATATATACCTTACGAATCATCTAAATTTCGTTACCTCACACTTTTCCTCATTCCTTATACTCTACCTCACTTTTCCACACTTTTTCTCATCCCTCATACCTCACTTTCTCACAGCACCATTGAAAACAAAATCATATAAGCTGTAATCCTGCAGCGTAAGGTCTCCTCAGAAAAACAGATAATAAAATAAATAAATAACAAACTCCATCAGCCAAAAGCTAACAGCCCCCCGGAAATATTCCTGATAAAACATCCTGACAGTTATATACATCAGTCCTTCCGCATAATTATCTTCCAAAATCCGCCCACAAACATACCATTTTGCCGGCAACTAATACTGCTTTTTAAAAAATGTATTTAATTCCGTCTCCCTTGATGACTTACCTAGTTTTATTAGTGCTGCCCAGAGTATTGTATTCAACTTACGAAGAGCATATTATATTGAAGCGAAGCCTCTTTTACCGAAGTATTTTACTGTGCCTGTTTTAACGGTTTGGAAATGACACGTAACCTAGTGGGAGGTTGAGGATTAGCCAAGGATAAAGTGATTTGATTTTCAGAATAATAGGTCAAAGGTTAAGGTCGTATGATAAAGGCAACCCAAAGATCGTTGAAGGATTCAGGGTCACGGTAGGATGAAGTGATTCAATTCAGAAAACAATCGATCAGAGGTCAGGGTCACAGGATAAAGTCAATCGTTTGTCTTTTATACCGATATTAGGGCGCAGCATTCTGAAGTGCTCTTTGTTGAAAATGTAATTAATGCAAGAAACGTAGGAGCATGGAATCCAGACAGTTAAAATAACTGTCCATAAAACAGACTTAAAAGTGGAAGAAGTCAAGTGAAACGAGGGAGATGAGTTCAGGAAAAGAAATAAAAAAACAGAAAAATGGAAGCACATCAACGTAAATGAGAGCCAGAAAGCCTTAGGAGTAAAAACTATACGGGAAACGAAATTAAAAGTAAAAGAGGATATATTATAAACGGTAGGGAGAGAGGAAACCAGGGAGCAAGATTAAACAAATAAGATAAAATAATAAGCAAATCAAGGAAAAAAGGAGGAGGAAAGCGTAGATGACGAAGAGAAATTATTCATGAGGCAAAATTAAAAATGAAAGTAAGGTAACGAGTAAGAAAGAGATGTGAATAGATAATGAGAATGTAAAAGAAAAATTAATATTGCTTGCACGTAGTCGAGAGAGAGAGAGAGAGAGAGAGAGAGAGAGAGAGAGAGAGAGAGAGAGAGAGAGAGAGAGAGAGAATTTTGTGGCTGCTAAATTATGCGTTATGAAAATCGACTTAAATGCACCTCTTTTGCTGCTCATGCACGATTAATGCACCACAGTAAACGAGGTCTTTATTTCTCATTATTATTTACTATTGTCGGCCGAGTTTTGATCATTATCATCATCATCATCATATTTGTCATTACCATCTTCGTTGTCGCTGTTTGCATCATCATCATCATCATCATCATCATCATTACACTAATCATCGTCGTCATCATATTTGTCATTACCATCATTGTCACTGTTTGGATAGTTTTTGACTAGAACTGCTGTTTTAGATTCGTCTTTCATATATATCAAAATCCATGGTGCCTGCAATATTTGGATAATTTTGGGGGAGGCCTACTGTTTTAAATTCTTCTTTCATTTATCAAAATCCATGGTGTTTAGAATATTTGGAAATTTTTTGATGAAATAGTGCGTGGATTCTCATAAGGTGTGCGGAATTGACTATCAGTAAGAATAAAGATAAGATATAAAACGACGTAATCGGTCATAATTACGAAGATGAGCAGGCGAAATCCAGTCTGCGTCAAGGATATCTGGACACAAATTTACTTCTTCAGTGGGAGAGGCTCTTCCTGAATTGATGAAAACATTTGACGGATGTAATATAATAATAACAAGAGCAGACCGAGATTACAAGCCTCCGCCTAGACTTGAACATTCTGGATCACCAGATCCGGAATGTTCCTTGGATCCAGACCAGACTTGAGTGTGTGGTAGATCCTGTGGAGATGTTATCTTGTAATTTTTTTTCAAGCATTGTAGGCATGATTTGTCGAGTTAGAGGCAAGTATGTTGAAATTGCCACTATCCCGCACTGTTAACGGATCCTTTTAAAAATTCCAGGATCCGGGTGATAATCCAGATCACAAGCAAAATCTAATGGGTTGTTCCTTGGGCCATACCCTACCCCTCCATAAAATTTCCGCTAAATCTGTTCATAACTTTTTGAGTAATCCTGCTAACAGACATACAGACATACAAACCAGCGCCAGCAAATACATAACCTCCTTGGCGGGGAGACCAGAATGGATAAAAAATTGCGTGAAGGAGGCGGCATTATCCACTGTCAAGAGATTTCTGGAAATGATTTAAATCCCTTGGGTATAACTAGTTCTTCCCTAAGCTGAAATATATACTCCAAAAGCCTGCTAGAAAAATGTTCAAGTCAACGGATTAAAATTGCGAGGATGAGCAGGTGAAGCCCACTCTGTCTCATGGATTTCTGGACGCCAATTAAAGATAAAAATGTGAGTAGGTCGCTCATTACCGGGATCCAGATGAACGGCTCCCAAAATACTGAAGTGGAAAAAATGAAGAAATAAAAGAAAAAGAAATGGTTGTGCGAATTGGGTGAGCCTGAGGATGGAGAAAGGCAGGGAGCGAAGAAAACTGATTGACTGGCAGATTTATTTATTTATTTTTTTCGGGACTTGAAGCAGAGGAGATAAAGTGGATTAAAAGGGAATACGAGTTCGGGATGGAAAATTGACTAATGCATTCATCTGGAAGAGAGGAAAAATGGAGGGGACGCTGAAATGGGTGGAAGGAAGCGGAGGGGGAAATGGCCAAGCATCTGAGTAAAAATTGCGTTTAAAAATAAGGCAGTATTTTAATTTGAAGGGAAGATGGGGATTGGTGGGAGATATATTGAATATATCTGTTTGTCTTCTGTCTATATTTGATATCAATAATTCTATTGTGTTTCATTCTATATCACTTTGTCTATCTATCTCTCTATTTATCTGCGTCCGTCTGTGTGGCTGGCTGGCTGTCTCATTCTGTCTGTCTGTCTGTCTATCCATGTGTCTATCAATCTATCTATCAAACTTTGTCTCATTTTTCCTCTGTTAATAATGGGAACAGTAACACCCAATCCATCTCGGAAGCGAAGAGTAAAGTTTGTTTGGTCTGAGGGAAAGCTATAGACCCAAATTAATCTTTGCAGTAACGGAGATTGCTATTTTGTTGTCATTTTTCTTTCCTCAGTCGTTTCCTGCTTTCTTCATTTTCCTCTTCCATCCCCTTCGTCCCTTTGTTTTCCGCTTCTTTCATCTTCTTATCTTTCCTTCCTATTTTCTCTCTTCTACCTTCTCAATTTCTCTTTCCATCTCTCTTTATTCCCCTTCCTCTTCCTTCTGGTTTCCTTTTTTCCTTTTCCCCTTTCCCTCTTCACCTTCCTTTCCCTCATTTTTATTTCCTGTCTTCTCTTCCTCGTATCCGCTTCCTTCACACTTTGTTTACTTCTCATATATCTGTTATTGTCTTGCTGTCTTCACTCTCATTCCTTTCTTCCACTCCTTTTTCCCTTCTTTCTCTCCATTCATTGATTCGTCATTTCGCCCTTCTCTCTGCATATATTTTTCTTTCCTTGTCTCCTCCCCATCGTCTTTCCTTCCCTCCTTCCTTTCATACCACTATTTTCCACTCCTTCCTCTCTTCCCTTCTTTCCCTCCCTCCCAGTTTCCTTCCTTCCGTTCCCTCCCGCCTTGTCTCTGTCAGTTATTACTTCGCTCCCTTCCCCTGTCCCCTATCTTCCCTCACCCCTCCCATCCTCCTATCTAACTTCTCTTCTTAACCTCTACATTCTAATATGTCTCATGAATACTGTAATGCAGCTCCTCTCCCCACCACCCCGACCCCACACGCACCACCCAACACACATTCACCCCACACATACCCATCTCCCTCCCCCCCACTCACACACTGTTCCCTACCCACATAAACACAAACCAAGAGAAAAAAAAAAAAAAAGTCCCGGCTCATCCAAATGAGTCCTTATCCCCGACCTGCATACTTAGTGATTGGATTGCCTTCACCTCGATTACATTTCATCAGCACTCAGACTCTAAATTTTATCCCACCTGTGGCAAGCGGCGACATCGAACGAATTTTCCGCTGACACACTGGCTGACTCACTGCCCTATTTTTACCCAGTTGATACGGTGGCTTACACGCTAGCTTACTTTTGTCTCGGCTGACACACTGGCTTACTTTTACCCCGGCTGACACACCGGCTGCATTTTGCTATGGCTGACACTGGATGACACACTGTCTTTCTTTTATCTCGGCTGACACATTGGCTGACTTTGATCTCTGCTGACACATTGGCTGACTTTGATCTCTGCTGACACATTGGCTGACTTTTACCCTGGGACATTGGCACTGCTACTGGACCACATCTCTTCATACCTAACCCTGTGCTGATACATCTGCTAAACCCTGCTGACACGCTGCCTGACACTTACCGTTAGACACAAGCCCACGGTAGACGGAGTACCTCATCTTATACAGAAATTCGTTACCGTATTATACTGGTTAACGTTTCAACTATTACGTTTTCTCACAGGGGAATAATGTCGTTTGATGCTAGCGTGGAGGAATCAGATAAAGGAGTTCATAGTTAGTACAAAATTAAGGCAATGAAGACAGTCTGCTACTCTTCATTGCTAGGAGACGAGAGTGGGAATAAGTACTGTTGAAAAAAGGATAGCAAAAATGAGAACTTTATTTTAGGAATATGGCATATGGATCTTTTGGAATATATGCTTCGCGAATTTGTTATGGGAAATAGTTTTCTATAAAAGGGCTACTTTAGGGGGATAAAAATTATAGGAATAATTATATGTGCAGTAATTATTATGGGAACATTTGTATATACTATTAATATATATACATAATCATAGGACTAGCTGTATTAGCAGTATTTATTGTAGGAGTATTTACACACAATATATAAGGAAATTTTACCTTGTCCTCGCCTCCTCCTGTGACACCATTTTAGGAATATCTTGGAAAAAACAAGTCGTAACTCTAGCCAGCGCTGCCCTCCAGGAAACTGTGTGGCTTGGAGTGGAAGCGCCAGGGATAAAATGGGTCCGTGTGTGTGTGTGTGTGTGTGTGTGTGTGTGTGTGTGTGTGTGTGTGTGTGTGTGTGTGTGTGTGTGTCCAAACGTGTGTTGGTGTGGGTGGGCGAGCTTGTTTTCCAGTGTGCGTCTGTGCAAGTGTCCGTGTGATGACATTTCCGTGTGTGTGTGTGTGTGTGTGTGTGTGTGTGTGTGTGTGTGTGTGTGTGTGTGCGCGCTTCTCCCTGTAGACCTGTGCATGTTTGTGTACGTATGTCCCCATGTGCGCGCGCGTGTGTGTGTGGCAGGTGGACACTGCAAACAACACATTCATTACGCCTCAGGTAGCATGCAGTCCTCGTTCAATTTTTTTCTATGGCTCTGTTGTCTCCCTCCCCTCACCCTCCCCAATCTTTGCCCCTTCCCTCCTTCCCCCTTCCTCTCCCCCTACCACCTGCTGCTTCTCCTTGTCTTACTCCTGTTCCTCCTCCTCCTCCTGCCTTTCTCTCTCTCCCATCCCTCTACATTATGCTCTCTCCTTCCTTCCACCTCATCACACTATTCCATTCTGCCTCGTCCTTCTTCCCATTCCCATCCTCTTCCACCACCACAGTTACCCCTCCCTTCTGACTTTTCCTCTACCCCTTCCCTCTCCTATTGTGAGTCAGCCTCCTCCTTTCCTAGTCCTCCCTTTCTCCCTTTCCCTCCTCAACCCTTCTCCTCCCCCATCTCTTCCCCCTCCACCTTATTGTTTCTCTCCCTCACGGTCCTTCTCCTTCCCTTTCCCCTTTCCCATATCTCTCCTATCCTCCTCTTATTCCCCTCATTTTCTACTCTTTCCCTTTCCTCCCATTCCCCCTGTCCCACCCCTCTCCCTCTCTTTAACCCTTCCACTCTTTCTCTAAGCGGCCTCCATCCTCCTTCTCCTCCCCCTTCCCTTCTGCCATCTCCCCCTCCCTCCCTCCCTCTACCCCTGTTTCCTCTCTCGGGGGAAAAAGTCCGCCACCTTCGACTGTTCTGTCTCGTGCAGCTCAAGCATTTGTTGTTTTTTAGACTGTGTGTGTGTGTGTGTGTGTGTGTGTGTGTGTGTGTGTGTGTGTGTGTGTGTGTGTGTGTACCTTTGGCTGTGTACGGATATGTATGTAGCCATCATGTACACATATATGTGTACGGGTTTTATTGTATGAATGCTTTTGATCCTGTGTGTGTGTGTGTGTGTGTGTGTGTGTGTGTGTGTGTGTGTGTGTGTGTGTGTGTGTGTGTGTGTGTGTGTGTGTGTGTGTGTGTGTGTGTGTGTGCATTTGTGCTTGTGCGTGTGCTTGCGCTTGCGGGCGTGCGGGCGAGGAGTTGGGTTAATTTATGACATCTAACGTCTTCCCCCCATCGAAGAATCTCTCAGATAAATAAAATATTATTTTTAAAATCACTTCCATACAAATACCACACGAAAAAAGGACAGTGAATCAGGGTCGATGGAGATGTAAATTGCTGTTCTTAAATTCGGGAGAAAGTAATGGTGTGGATTCTGTTTTGCATCTTATTAGTTACAAAAACCAAAATAATCTAATCCAGTGGCTTTTTAAAATTATTATTCTTACTCTAAACGTACGATTTTATTAAGTGTAGATTTTTAGAAATGAGGAGTTAGACATAGCCATCATTAACCCCTTGAGTACAAAAGCCAAGTTGAATAAACTGTCTGAAGGTAGCTGAAACATGAAAATTGTCATAGGAGTCAAGTAGTTAAGTTTTTTCAATACGAACACCCAAGGAGGAGAAGCAGGCAAGTGTCAGTGAATAGAGAACTTGTAAAATCAAAATAGGTAATGCTGTGAGATAGCTGGAGATTTTCGCAAGCGGAAAATAAACGCCCTAAATTCTTTCGAAAATCCTGAAGCGATTGAACTGTGCGATAACAACGGAAAAGATGGTGGGCGTCGGTAGTAAGAATGTGATTAGTTTTCATCCCTTTTTTGCAGTTGTTGTGGCCGTAGGCTCTTCTGAAACATGAACTCTGCGGACTGTAGGCTTAAGTTGTCCTTCCACTGCACCATCCTCCTTTCGGGGTATAGGGATGAACTAGAGAGGTTCGCATGGAGCTGAAACTTCATAAATTCCCTTGAAAAATTGCCACGTTTGAGTATGCAATGAGAATGGTAACATGTTTAATATATATGAGATAATTTTTTGCTCAAAAAAAAAAAAAATGAGAAAGCTGTAATAATCTCGTTATCATCGTCATCGTCATTAGCATTATCGTAAATCCCCCATTAATTAGGAGAAATCCGCAAATTGTAACAGGATAATAGAGAAGTTGAGAACTGCCAATATTTACGTGTCAATCAGACCTTCGAAATCAGAGAGTCATGCAAGGAAGAAAAATGGAAAATCCTACATTCATTTGAAAAACTCATTTCACGTTTACTCTCCCCAGCTTAGCAATGAATACTGAGCTGGTAAGCTTTATAATATCCGTCATTTAAGCCTTTGACATTAGTCACGCAATAAAAATTAAAGTGAATTAAAAATTCGTATGAAAATTCCCCACAGTACGATTACAACCAGATAAAGTGAAGTGAAAGAAACGAAATGACAATGCACCATGAGGTTTCAGAATAAACATCAGTGAAGTCTGCAAAATTAAGTAGTCACACAAGAAACAGAAAAAGAAGACAAGAACAAGAAAACTCTTAATTCCATTTAAAATTCTGCACCACACGATTACTTGCTGGGAAAAATGGGAAGTGGGTCGGTACGCAGCGGACGGCGAGTGGGGGTATTGAGGCTAGAGTTGGTAGCCAGCAAGGCCCCGTGAACTTAACCCTCCTCTTTATTGTGGCCAAGGTCGAGCATTGAACTGTGGGAGGACTCGAGAAATTATTTATTCTTGCTATTTCTATATGAATTTATTAATTGGAGGAGAGACTTATATAGGCTTTATTAATCCTCAGTACTGCTAGGGGGTTTCTGTCAGTTCAGTAAAATCGTGAACTTAAGCTGCTGTTTATGGTGGCTAGCGTCTAGTATTGGACGGTGGAAGAGCTCGAGAGGTGGGATTTTTCAGAGGTGGCTGTTTTCATAGCCTGAGAGATAGGATATTTCAGAGATCGAGAGGTGGGATTCTTCAGTGGTCGAGAGTTTTTTTTTTTTTTTTTCCAGAGCTCAAGAGATGACTTTATTTTTGCTATTTCCAGACGGTTTTACTCAGCTTTGGAGAGACTTATCTGTGTACAGTAGAAAGTTTGGGTACGGTCGTCATTAACACTTTTATTACTAGTGGGTCTCGTAAATTCACTGAAATCATGATCTTAACCTGCAGTTTGTGAAGGCCACGGTCGATAGTTGAATGGCAAGGGAGTTAGAGAGTTGGCGTTTTCATTGCTTTCTCCAGACGAGCTGCAGATCTGGCTTTTGGAGGGACAGAAGCCTCGAAGGAAAAGAAGCAGAGGCTTCGTAGGCCATTCATTGCAGTGCTTGTTCTCCGTATTCTTTTACTAACTAATGTCAGACGAATTATCCAACTCAGTGAAAACCACAATAAAAGAATGATTAAAAAAAAAAAAAGGGAGTCGCCATTTTTATTATCTCTTATCATTATCATCATCATCGTCGTCGTCGTCATCAGCATCCCAATGCAAGTGTCCACTTAGAAGATGGAGGATATGAAGCAGAATCCAGGCGCGCGCGCGCATACACACACACACACACACACACACACACACACACACACACACACACACACACACACACACACACACACACACACACACACACACACACACACACACACACACACACACACACACACACACACGAGAATTATCAAACAGTCCGCCCAATGAAAATGTCCACATCATCACACACTCATCTCTCAAGCCCTGTGCTAAATTACATCCACAAACTGTTTTCCGAAATGAAACAAAATCCACCAATCATTCCGTGTAAAATCTTTACACCGCGCAATAGATACCAGGTAATTAAGTTACACAGGTGAGGCAAGAGAGAGCACAGGTGTATTGTGGTAATTGTGTTACCTGGTATCATTTGAGCTGGCAAGGGTAAAGAGAATGGTGAGTGATGCTTGGTGTGATTGCTGTGTGTGTGTGTGTGTGTGTGTGTGTGTGTGTGTGTGTGTGTGTGTGTGTGTGTGATGGAAGAATGTTCTTTTTTATCTACGTCAGCGTAACATGAGCTACGGATTCATGGAAGGATGCGGATGGAGAGGTGAGTTTAGGTGTTAGTCTTATTTTAGGCCACACTGTTCGAAGTGTAGGAGCCCGAGGTTAGGCTGCTGTACCATAGAAGAATCGAAGGGTTGAAGAAAAGCACATATTCGTAACTTTTGTGGCATTATATGATCCAAGGAGTATACTGGTGATTTTTAGACAGTCTCACCCCTGTATCATTGCCACCGGTGCTTTAAATCAGTAAAGTACCTGTTCTTGTTATCAGATATTTAATGGTAACGAAGACAGGTTGGAAAGGATCTACCTGGTTACAGAAAATGATACGGAAAGTCTCTCTGCAAGGTCTCAGTTATATGAGGAAGGACTCAGCGATGCAGGGACATTGTCCAGCAGGCGTAATTCTTTCCGCCAGGTTGAGAAGAGGGGAGGGAATAAATTTTTGAAGCCAAGAATATTTTGGGTGCAGCTGGGAAATTTATAGGAGGGAGTGGGCTATGAACAGTTTGATGAAGCTCGAAGAAAGAGATCCGGAAGGAGAACTGCAAGGCCATTGGAAACAAGTATCAAGTTTATGCCCAAAGTAGGACGATGAAAATGAAAAGAGAAAGAAAAAGAAAGTAAAGAACGAAAATTCAGTTGGTTGGTTGGTTGGCTGGTTGAGTGATTGGTTGGGTGGTTGGTTGGTAAGTTGGTTGAATGGGTGGATGCTAGTTTTCTGGTTGCAAGGTTGGTAGTTACGTATTTAGTATTGCTTGATTGATTCGTTGGTAAGATTATGTAAGAAAGAACTGCGTTAAGAGTTGAGGAAATTAGTTAAGACTGGAGAGGGGAGACGAGCTTAGATGTAGGGTTGAAGCTGCTGAAGAACCAGGAAGCATTACGGGTTCCTTATAGGGAAGGAGAGAGGGCTAGACGAGAGTAAAGGAGATCAGGCAGAGATATAAGATGGAGAGAAGACGATGGGAAGAGGGGTGAGAAAGGGTTGAAAAGGAGGGAAAGATAGTTAGAAGGATGCATGGATGGATTAGAAGGATGCATGGATAAAAGAGAGAGAGAGAGAGAGAGAGAGAGAGAGAGAGAGAGAGAGAGAGAGAGAGAGCAAGGAACTGCAGAGGAAGGAGATAAAGGGAGACAGAAAAATGGGAGATGAAAGAAGACGGTGACAGTAACACATGAAGCAAGAGAAATGTAAGAAAAAGGGGTAGCCAAAGACGAGAAAGCCCAAAGGAAAAACAGGAAGCGAAAAGTCAGATAAAAGGCAGGAGAGAAAAGGACAGGGAAGAAAACTTGGGCAAGGAAGAGCAAAGGGGGGAACTGGCATAAACTTGTGCCTGACTTAGTGTGTGTGCACAAGTTGAAGCGTAAGTTTTGATACCTTATGAGCTCCTGTCTACGAGCTTGTGGCGAGGGACGAGCATATGCGGTCGCCTGTGGTGTGGAAAAGTTAGGCCTTTGTGTTGGCTGGCTGCGACGAACTTTTGTTGCTTGTTCAGTAACTAGTGTAGTCTTGTGTTGTGATTTTGTAAGATGTTTTCTGTGTCTTGCATTTATTTCGACTGATTTTGTTTGAGAAAATCTGGGCGTGGTGTAGTTAAGTTTCTTTCAGGTATATTGGTGTGATGTAGAGAGTTATGGTTGACGTGGTGAGGAGAGCCAGGTCCTTGTGTTGTGGGCTAGGGGAGTTAGGTTTGTTAGATATTGGCCGTGTTCTGGTGTTGCCTCTTCCTGTTTGCTGTGTGGTGCTAAGAGAACTGATGTACTTGGTGGTACGGAGTTAAGCGTAATTGTTGTAGACTGGTATGGCGTGGAAAATTTTGAAAGTTTGGTCCTTTTGTCTAGCAGTGTGTAGGAAAAAACACGGATGTAGTAAATGAGTAGTAGTAATTTACAGTCACATGTAAGAAAAGTAATCGTGAAAGTTGGATGAACTAGCAGGGAAAATAATGAAAACTATTAATTTATTTGCTTGCAATCGCCTTCTTAAAAAAAAAAAAAATGCCGAGTAAATTCGTGAAGACCTATTAGACAAAGCAAATCATGGTACTAAATAATTATTAAGTCACTCTGACAAATTAAACCTTGATGGACTGGCCAAAACTAGTCAGGAAAACAATCAAACTTTTTTTTTTTTTTCGTTCCCGGAAGTACAAAATATTCGTAAAAGTTTGCTGGGCTGGCAAAGTGGGCCACTGTATTCCGCTGTTCATTCACCCGCGATAGGGAATTGAAAAAGGAAATAACCCGGACCTGTATTCCAGGGGCTCAGAAGATAAACAATATCTTTGGATGGATTTTTCTCATGGCTTGATGCACTATTGTTTTCCAGTGTAAGGCTTTGGTGTTTTCTATGTTTATTTTAACATTAACCAAACTAGCTTTGGTCTAAAATGCATGTACCCTTTACCATAGCACCTATTTGTTATTAAGAGTATATTATAGTGCTAATTATTGTTACAGTTCAGCATACAAAATTGAGATGACAATTGTGGACAAAGTTAAAGAGAACAGAGCATGGAGTTAACTTCGACAGCTTAGAATTTAAGATGAAGGGATGGTAATTTTGGGCCAATGTAGAGTAAAAAGAGCATATTTTTATCTAAGATGTTGCTAATCGATGTACTTAATGGGAAAAGTGAGTGATATTGCCATTTTCCTGTTACTTCTTTGCTCTCTTCTGGTAAGTTGTGGACGCGATAAAAGGGTGGCGACACTCTGAGAAATAGCCCTGGGATTTATCATTGCTGTCTCGCCATCTCTTCATCTTTACCTCACTTTCACCTTGTTTTCCACTTGTGTTTTCGCCATTCTCTCTCTCTCTCTCTCTCTCTCTCTCTCTCTCTCTCTCTCTCTCTCTCTCTCTCTCTCTCTCTCTCTCTCTCTCTCTCTCTTCCCCAGGTATTTGTAATTATGTTTCTTTCATCTTAATCATGTCAGTATTTTTTTCTTTGCTTCTCCTCTGTTTATCCTTTTTAATTCTTCCTCGGCATTTTTCTTCTCGATGTACCTCACTCTTATCCACTTCTTTTAAATACCACCACCACCATCACCACCACCAGCACCACCACCACCAGCAACATCAACACAAATATTATCACTACAAACAACAGCACGATAGCAACAGCATTACAGGAGGGGTGCAACAAAGAGTTACTCAGAGGTTACAGCATCACACAGAGGTTACCACGCCAGCTTAGCACTTGTATCAGTACATTATCACACTAGACTTCCCTGGTACACTGGGTCACAAAAGTATCGGTGCACAACATGCTTGAAGCATTTGGGACCACAGAACGAAGGTCACTGAAATATTAGTATCCGACCTACCACACGTTGGTAGCCCTGATGTCGGGAGATGTTATATATCGCCATCTAGCAATATCCTCTTGCAAACATATAGCAAATGTAATGTTTATATAGACAGACGCTGATACACAATGAGACGTTGGTAATGTCAGTAGTTGTTCGAACCTTTTCGGTAGGCATCGCACCCCCTGTGCACCGATACTTTTGAGATCCAGTGTACAGTAAGCAACAATAATCGTGTCGTGAAATGTGGTGAAAACATAAGCTAACGGGCTAAGCGTCTGGTACATTCCGCCGTCTGTCATACGGACGGTTCATAATGTTTCACGAGTTACAATTAATCTTCGGACAAAACCGCGACACGACTACTGTTGCTCACTGTACATCACCACACCACAGTGCACTTCAACAAACACCATTACACCACTACACCAATACTCACTGCAACCATTCATTGCACCACCATTCACTCCAACAATCACCATTACATCACTACGCGAGCCCTCACTGCAACGTCATTACATTACCATTCACTTTAGCAAGCCATTGTGCAACGTGAGCACGCGCGCGCGCGCGCACACACACACACACACACACACACACACACACACACACACACACACACACACACACACACACACACACACACACACACACACACACACACACACACACACACACACACACACACTGTAATACAAGTATAATAACACCCAGCACAGAACCAGCTCTGAATAGTACCTAAGAGGACAGTCCTGTTACAGAGCAAGGAATTCAAAATCATCAGGACAATATACGTGGCTAGGGGAACAGTACAGTATAGTAGAACAATAACAACAAGAATAACAACAACAACAACAGCAACAACAACAACAGTACAGCAACAACAATCGCACCAAGAACCCGAGAGATTTAGATCAGTGCATACAAATGACACACTTCAGTAGCTGGCAGAATATTCATGATGTTTGCTTACTTATTGGTGTGTGTGTGTGTGTGTGTGTGTGTGTGTGTGTGTGTGTGTGTGTGTGTGTGTGTGTGTGTGTCGGGGGACTGTGTGGAGGGAGCGATGGGTGGGTGGATGGGTGGGGGGGGGGTTATGTGGAAGGAGCGGTGGAATGGATGTGTCCTTTGCACACAAAACATAACTTTGGCAGCACCTCGATGGTAAACGTGAAATTTACCTAGATATATTTTATGTAACTTTGTTAGCTGTGTGTGTCCTCATCCATCTCTAGATAGGAAAAAGACCAAAAGAATGGTGATGATATGAGATAATCTGTTGGATTCCAAGTGGTTAAGATACTTCGAAATAGATAAAATAATTATGTATTTATATGTAAAGTTGATTTATATGTGCGAACTTTTATCACTTTTATAAGTATGGTGAGAAATAAGGCTTGTAGATAAAGTATGCCACTTACAAAGGCCACAAAAGAGTGTTTCGTTAGTGATTAACACATGTTTCACGATTTCACCTTCGACACTGCCAGTAGCAATCAGTTTTAACAATTAAGATTCAGTGTGCTAGAAATGCATAATGCCTGCAGTGGCGGTGATAGTGATGCCCGGGGACGTGCTATTAAAGTGAGGCAGAGTGTGTGGGTGTACTGCTGCCACTGCCTAATGCTGGAGTAAGCCTAGATGATGGCGGGTCTGGGAGCAGCGAGGCCGTACAGGGCAAAGGGCCACATGATATATTATTGTATGTCATTAGGCCAAGGGCGAAGGGACTGTCATCTGTTACTCTGGTCTCTTGTCCTTCTTTGCTTTTACTCTTCTCCCTGCATTAGGCCAAGAGGGGGGTGGGGCTCTTACCTGTCAGTCTGGTCTCTTTCCTTTGCTTTTAATCTTCTCCCTGCTTTTGGTCTGTTGTTGTTTTCTCTGCTGTTTTCCTTGCATCTCGTCTGCTTTTCTCAATTCACATCTGTTCTTATCTCCTTTCCTCCCTGCTCCACTGCTTTTCTCTTCCCTTCTTTTGCTGTGTTCTCAATGTATCTTCCAAGGGATAATATTGGTCTGGCTGTTACCGTCTGTTTTTTTGTCATCAACACATTGTACTTTTATTGTACTTTTCTGTCCGAACTGCCAGTGGTAAAAAAAAAAAAAAAAAAAAAAAGAAAGGAAAAACTCTCACGCAAACTATGTAACAGGCTTATCAAGGGAAACAACAGAAGAATTAATAAATCAAAACACAAACACGAAATTAAACCTTGACAAAGAATGAGTAATGGAGAAAGTCTTGCCTTAAAAGAGAAAAATTATGAAAAAAAAAAAAACACGAGTATGGCCATGACAAACAAGTGAGAAAAAAAAAACTTTCTTGAAGGATGAAAGCAATGTCGAAAACAAAATATATCTTACTCAAAGCACAAATCTTCCCAACTTTTTCCTCCCTCCCCGTCTCACCACCTCGCTCCATCCCCCTGCTTCTCCTTCCCCCTTCCTCCCCCCTCCCTGCTTATCCCTCCCTTCTTCCCTTCCCTTCTCCTTCTCTTCCCTCCTCCTTTCTCCTCATTCCCCCTTCCCCTTCTCCCTCCTCTCTTGTCCCCTTTCCTCTGATCCCACTCGCCCTGCCTTCCCTTCGCTATCCCCCCCCCCTTCCTAACGCATCCTTTCTTCACTTTCCCCTTCCCCTTCCCCCTACCCCTCCCCTTTTCCTTCTTCTTCCCCTTCACCTTTCTCCCTCCTCTGTCCCCTTTCCTCTCATCGCTTCCCCCATCCCCTCTCTCACCGTCACTCCCTAACACGACGCAACAATAGATCAGTCCCTAGTCATATTACGCGCCATCTTTCTCGCGCTCCTGTGAATTATGGAAACAGTTATTTTTTGGCGTTTGTCTTTTCGAGAGGGGGGGGGGAGACATTTTCGACAGCAATGCGTCACTTTTGGATGAGAGAGAAAATGACGAAAAAGCGTGTGTGTATTGGGGGAGGGGGGGACGAGTTTATACCCTGCAACCATGATACTTCTCCCAGCAGATTCCTGTGAAACGTAGTCCATGGTCATTCATATTAGCCCTCTCGTGGTCGGAACAACTCTAGCATTATACTCCAATTTCTCATATTCGTTACAGCGCTAAAATATTCAATTCCAGACGACTTCATTCAGCTGAGAATGGACATAGGAGCCTGGGAGCAGTAATTTTGCCACCATATTTCCTTTCATCGACTTAAAAATTTTCAGTATTGTAATCCAAGTAATATTCTGATCTATGTAAAACCAGATGATTTTCAGCTGAGAGTAGAGCCACAGGGATTCTAATGGTTTTAATACTGAAAACCCTGGCACTGTCATAGGTGAGGTAACTCTAGGTATCTATCTCGGCTAACATCAGGTTTTTCATCCACTTAAGGGTGAGTCATAGGATCAGGAAACTAAAAATTTTAGATGTCGAAGCCACTAATAAACTGAAAAAAAAAAATCCTTGGGTGATAGCAACAATATCAGAGAGAGAGAGTCAGTCAGTCAGTCAGTCAGTCATCTAAGTGAAGTGCTTGACCTGAGAGTGCACATGTGTTTTCTTGCCGACTTTCTCCTTTCGGTCCTTGACGTCCAGATCACGAAAAACACCTTCCCCGCCGTGTGTGACCTTCCTTGTTGTGTTGACCCTGAGAAGCAGCCGGGAGATTTGCATACTTGGATGTGAGATGGAGGAGGAAGAAGTGTTGTTGTTGTCGTTGCTGCTATTGTTGTTGCTTTTGTTGTTTTTTCTTGTTTTTGTTCTTTCTATCCCGGGCTCATCTGAAGTAACACCCGGTGGACTTCAGGCCGAGCTTGCCCTTTGCCCTATACTCTTATCTTCATCTTTATCATCATCCTTTTAGGGGATAGGGAGGTCTTTGTTGGACGTATGTATAAGTGTGCAAGATGGTTTGTAGAAGCGTGTAAGACAGTAGAAGGAATGAAATAAAACATTACTTTATCGAAGGTCTTAAACATCACTCTCAAGAAAGCTACAGTAATTCTTCTACACACACCTTTTTCCTCCTCCACTAGTCACTAACTCCTTCGGGGTACACCAGCTCCTAACTCAGTTTCACCTTCATGAACCTCTAAGGCGTATGTGTGTGTTTTTTCACTTGCCAACTTTCCTCTCTCGCCTCAACTTCCCAAACCTTGCCCCTCTCTCTGCCTTCTAGCCCTCGGGAAGCTCTCGAGAGATTTGCTCACCAGGAGGTTAAAGGGAGAAGTAAGCAAGTGACTTTACAACAGATTTTACTCAGTAACTCCTTCAGTCTGGGTGACATCCTCTTGTAGTTTTTTCTGATTATTTTCAGACCATATAAGTCAATTTAGGAGAGGCCTTTCGTGGTAATGGTGTAATATTCAGTGTTTGTCTAATCTCTCCAGTTCGAAAAATATGTTCTCAGCTGAATATCAAGAAATGGCAACGGTGTAATGAATTAACGTAACCGATCTGAAAAGGCTAACTTCCCGAACCTTGCCCTCTCTGTTGTGTTGACACGAGAAGCCCTCGAGAGATTTGCATACAAGGAGGTCAGAGGAAGGCAGAGAAATGTGCTTGGGATTTTACCAGTTATTTCATCGTGATTAGCCCCATGGATCCTGATGATGTCTTATTCATTTATTTTATTCATTTACTTATTTATTTGGCTAGCAGACACTTATTTAACTTAGGAAAGGTCTCGCTTGTGGATGAAGCTTAAAATTGGTCAGGAGATGGCATAAATTTGAATAAAAGACATCCCAGCAGTTCAGTGGCTTAAAACCTGGAAACGGGAAGACACCCCTGGTTTGAATATAGTGTTATCAGTTTTGGTGGTAACAAAAAATTGTATTGATTTCCCACTTCATGAAATGGTTGAAATTCATGAAAGAGCCGCTGCAGGACTACTGAATATTCGATTGATTTACTGATTCATTTATTCATATATTTATTCATTCATTTATTCAGCAATAATTACTCTAAATAGCAATGGTCAGGGCCACCGAACAGTAATAAGTATGTTGAAACGGTGATACAACACACACACACACACACACACACACACACACACACACACACACACACACACACACACACACACACACACACACACACACACACACACACACACACACACACACACACACACACACACACACACACACACACACACACACACACAGAAAAAATCGCCAAGGAAGAGGTGTTACGAAAATGCCTGTACGTGAACCCAGAAACAAAATTCAGGTACTAATGGACCTTTACATCAGCGAGCCATTTTGCAGTTTTTCTTTGTTTGGATTGGAGATGGAGAGTCCCTGATGGTTGCTAATTTGCTCATTATTAAGTTGTCTGAATTTTTCCCCCAAGAGTAAGGGAGTAAGAATATTAAGAGAATTTGCGATGATGATGATGATGATGATGATGATGGTAGTGATGGTGGTGGTGGTGGTGGTGATGATGATGGTGATGGGCATGGTAATTGTCATGGTGGTTGTAGTGACTGATGGTACTGCTCACGGTCACAGTCGCCTTAATTAATCACAGACATGATATGATGAACTTTAATTGCTAGTGCTTCTAATAAGTATTCAGAGTATATTCATATTATATAATACTGCACCTTGTTTTTTGTTCTGTTATAAAAAGTTAATTTTTTATGCAAAATGCAGAATGTTTTTCATAATGCAGTGATTAGTTCGATGGATTAGGTAACATATCGTTCAGTTAGAATTATGGAATAAACCTCTTAATTACACAGACAGATGAGAGAGAGAAAGAGAGAGAGAGAGAGAGAGAGAGAGAATGGCGAAAACACAAGTGGAAAACAACGTAAAAGTGAGGTAAAGATGAAAACATGGGAGCAGAGCAAGACAAATCTCGTGCGATTTCTCAGTGGAGAGAGAGAGAGAGAGAGAGAGAGAGAGAGTTGGAGACAGACACACAGAGAACCATCGACAACTACATTATCTCCCTGAGTGCCTACTTGTCTGTGAGTTGCCTGTGAGGTTAGGAGAATAGATTAATTATATTCCAAGCCCCATGATGATGTGGTTAGGATGACCTCACTTCATTATTCTATTTCCTCACGCAGTAGCTTACTTCTCCACACTGCCTTCACACACTTTGGCTCACTTTACCACTACCACACACCGTACCTCACTTTACCGCCACCACACACTGTACTTCACTTTACCAGTACCACACACCGTACTTCACTTTACCACCACCACACACCGTACATCACTTTACCTCCACCACACACCGTACCTCACTTTACAACCACCACACACCGTACCTCACTTTACCGCCACCACACACTGTTCTTCACTTTACCAGTACCACACACTGTACTTCACTTTACAACCACCACACACCGTACCTCACTTTACCTCCACCACACACCGTACCTCACTGTACAACCACCACACACCGTACCTCACTGAACTAAAAGGTATTACTTCTACTCACCGTACCTTACTTTCTAGCCGTGAAGCCGTAGATGTCACCTTAGTTCCCTACCTCCACACACCGTAGTTCACTGTCTACTCCCTGATGTGTGGTTAGGATGGCCTCGCTTCACTGTGCTGTCTTCATACACTATACCCAGTTTCTAGCATTGCGTACATCGTAATTTTCATCTTAACTCCTTCACAATTAGAACAGTTTATATTTCAAGCTACGGTATCTCTCTCCATTAATCTCTTCACTTCAAACGACCCCCTGTCTACCCATACCTCAGGCTTTCCTTGTAACGAGGTGGATGCGCTAACCACAGCCCTACCGGCATCCCCCTCCTCAGTGTGGATAATTGTCCGGTATATACATCACAAACTTCGCCACCTGTCCCTGGTCCACCTATTTCTGGACCGATGAAGAAGACCGTATACCATGACATTCCCGCAGACCACTCCAGTACCGCTAAGTTTCTTTTTTTTTTCGTTTCTTTTTTTTTCGCTTCCATCAGACGATTTTCTTCGGCTCTCAGTGGACCACTCCCAAATGAATGTGGGCTAACCTTGGCCTTTGAACCTCCTCATTCTACAGCTCAGTAATGTGTGTGTGTGTGTGTGTGTGTGTGTGTGTGTGTGTGTGTGTGTGTGTGTGTAGAGATTTAGTAACTTTTTTTTATTGTTTCCAGTCGTTATCACCATCCATGATTAAAACACTTAGCGGTGATTTAAGTAATTTTTGCACCACCTGTATACTGTACTTATCAAGGTATTATTTTCTTTACCTGTTTTTTCAGTAACATGTGAATCACTCATATCAAGTTTCACTACTGCAAACAATCAACAGTTCTAAAAATTCACCCACTTCACCTCACATTTATTTTATCAGTAATTTTTCTATATAATGAGCATACAATAGTTCCAGTTGTCAGTATTCCCCTTCTGTATAATACACACACACACACACACACACACACACACACACACACACACACGATTGCTTGGTCGGCTGCACACACTAATTAGCTCCACTGATCTTTACAAAGGTCAGTATTGGTTAACATATAGTTCATCAGGAATTAATATCCAAATTAATAATGTCACTTAAGCAAAGGCATGTGACTCCCGCCTCTGTAAATTATTGACTCGAATAGCCACGCGTCGCAGGCTCCTATAACTCACTCAGTTGAATAAAATCGTCTGGCGTTAGCTTGAACAGAAGAGAGAGAGAGAGAGAGAAGGTACGAGATTTTACACGGAAGGGAGGAATCTGTCGTGCGAAGAGGATCTCTGCTGAGTTATGACAGAACTCCACAGGAATACTTTTGTTCCGGGCACGCCATACACGATGAGACGTCAGACAATAGATATATGGCTGAATTTAGTGAAGCTTGCAAGGAAAAGATAAACTAGAACTTGTGTTTTGATTTCACGGTAGTTCAGATGGAAAATCTCTCTCGTTAATTAATGTTATTGTGAAGACTACCCTTACCCCATCCTAAGGTGATGATGATGACGATGATGATGATGATGATGATGATGATGATGCAGCTATGGCATAAGTGGAACCCCCTTCAGTACTTCAAATATAAAAACAAACATCCTCAAAATACACGTCATATATCTATAAAAAAAATCTCAATATGTCACATGCAAAAAAAGAATATTCAAAATACACGCCAGAATTATTGCCCAGTCGTAACCAGATCTGTCATATGCACCGGTGACTGTCATGCATAGGGAATTAGCTGTGAATAGAAGCAAGGCAATTAATATCCAGCTGTTTAATCAAGCCAGGGATGAAACATTGATGTCGAGGTAATTCATTTCTAAGATTGGAGCGATAAAGGGCACTGGACCGTCGTTAGAGAGAGAGAGAGAGAGAGAGAGAGTCGACGCTAAGAGGGAAGGCAAGGGTAACAATAGAACTGGGCAAAAAATAAGCAACAAAAGATCCAGAGCGAAGGAGGGAGAGGGAGAAACCAAAAGACAAGTCACATTTGAATGCGACTCTATGCATGAATAGCTTTTGGTACACTGCTGAGAGAGAAAGACACACACACACACACACATACAGACAGAGCGAGACAAATGTTCAGATAAATGTAAACAGACATGCAGGCAGACAAAGAATGAGTGAACAAGGAGAACACGAGAGAGACGAAGAACACTTACAAGCAACCAGCATAGGAATTGAACAAAGAACAACATAACAATGGAAATGGAATGATAGATGAAGAGCACGGGGACTGACTTGATGATGATGATGATGATGATATTGTAATAATTATTGTTCTATCCTGTCCCTGTTTTGCGATTCCTATCACATACTGTAGTGTTGGGAAAAAGAATGATGATGATGATGATGATGATAATGATTTTGAAAGAATAATGTTTTCAGTACTTAACAATGCTTGAGTACAGTGGAAAGAACGGTACCTCACCCTCATCATTGCTCTGAATTACCTTATTGTTGCAAGTCATTGATAATTCACCATTCTCTCTCTCTCTCTCTCTCTCTCTCTCTCTCTCTCTCTCTGACCCATTTTTCCCGTCCTGGAGTCTCCAGAAAATCCTGCTTTGAGGGAAGACTGAGGAAAATGTCCAGATCTTATTAACTTTTTCTTTTCCCTTGCTTTCATGCCTTTCTTTACAACTAATGTACCTGAAAATTGCTCTCTCTCTCTCTCTCTCTCTCTCTCTCTCTCTCTCTCTCTCTCTCTCTCTCTCTCTCTCTCTCTCTCTCTCTCTCTCTCTCTCATACGATCCTTCTTTCTGTAGTCTTTTTGTCGTAAATCTCGTCTCTTCCTGTTTCGTATCTTCCCAGTGCCTTTCATTATGATGTTGGTGATGTTGATGTTGGTGATGGTGATAGTAATGATGATGATGATGATGATGATGAAGAGTGATGTGGACGTCTGCAATGCGTAATTTTAGATATTTTCGCCACGATACTCCACAAACTACAATTAACCCCAATAAACCCATGACAGACAGTATACCAGGATAACCGCTAACCAATATAACTGTTTCAGAGGGCAATCAACGTCTGCAGGAGATTGCTGGACGAGACGGCGAACGCGTATTTAATCTTATTTAATGTGCTTTTCGTCTTATTGTTTGCGTTCATTCCTTTTTGAGGCTAAAACTTGGATTATTCATTCTTTGGACGCTCTTGTATAATTACGTGTTGTTTTTCGTGCTTCTTGATCTTAATTAATTTTTTATGAGGGTGATGATGATGATGATGATGATGATGATGGATAAAGCGATATGGTATTAGGCAAACATTGTGGGTACTTTGATCAGTGAAAAATGCTGCGCCCTCACCTAATTTACTTCGATAGGCTTCTTAGTTGAATATTATGTCTGGCGGTAACAGGAATCGTGTGAGATTGAGATCTGGCAGCCTGATGACGAGGACAAGGTGACATGGGTGGGATGCCTTCGTGGGCACCCCTTCCAAAATTAAGGCGTCTGGCAATAGCAATAGACAGTATTGTACGAAAACTGCTACCATTTCTCTCCTCCGGCGGCAGAAAAAAAAAAAATTAATGTCATCATAGTACTGAAGAAACCAATAAAAGATGAAAGAGACGAGTGTTGGTAAAGACTGTGGGGCAAGAAGGGTGGACTCATAAGATGCCGCCTGGAAACACACACAATTTGGCAAGATTGGCGCAGACAGGCGGAAAGCATCTGGAGTGGGTGGGTCGGTGGCGGTGTGGATGGGTTGGCTGTGGTCTGGGGTGATCTAGTGTTGGTCTGGAGTGAGTGAGTGCTGTCTGGTGGGTAGGAGTGAATTGGTGGTTGTCAGGAATAGGTCTTGGTTGTTTGGAGTGCGGTAGCTATGATTTGGAGGGAGTTATTATTGGTCTGCACGATTTGTTGTGACCTGGAGTGAGTTGACTTGGTATGGAGTACTTTGGTTGTGGTCCTGGAGTGGGTTGGAGTGAGTTGGCGGTGGTGTGGGGAGGATCTCAACTGGGGTGCGCTGGTTGTGGAATGGTTGGGTCTGAGGTGGATTTCAGTGGGTTGTTTGTGTTCTGGAGTGGGTTGAGTGTGGGTTGGTTGTGTTCTGGAGTGGCTTTGATTGGGTTATTTGTGTTCTGGAATGGGCTTGAACGGCCCGGAGAGGTCTGGAGTGGGTTCGTTAATTGTGATGATGGGGCTGGAAGGGTGGACTCATACGCTGCCACACAGAAACACACTGACAAATTAGCGAGACTGGCGCGGATAGATGAAAATGTCTGAGTGGGTCGTGGCACCAACCTTCAGAACCAATCTTTATCAAGCTTTTATATTTTTCTTTCATTTCTTTTAATTTTTTGCGTCTTGTAACATTCGGCATAAATATCTGTAAATAACCTAGCCCCGGGTTTCTGTCTATATTGTTTCCCCACCTCTTCCTCTTCATCCTTCTTTTCTCCCGTCTCTTATTTCTTGCTTCCTTCTCAGCCACTTTCTTTACTTCTTTCGGTTTCCTCTTCCTGTTCCCCTTTCCACCTCCCCTCTCCTCCTCCCCTCTCCTCCTCCTCCTCCTCTTCCACACGGTACCCTCACCCCATCTCACAACACCATCCATCACTCCTCCACCCTTCTCCTGCTGGACACCATTGCATTACATGCCCCATTGACCTATCATCCAACCACCCTCACACTTGACAAGATAAAAAAGCGGCCGTTAAAAAAAGATGAAAATAGTGCAAAAGGTGAAAAATATTTGGTTTTGTAAATAAGTAAATGAAAATTATGTGGATTCTATATATTAATATAATGAACATATTATTCAGTCATCCTCACAGTTAAGCAAAATAAAAATGCACAGAGAGATAGGAATTTACAATGAGTGAAAAAATGTGGATTGTATGACTGGCAGCTGATGAAAATGATGAATTCCACGAATGAATATTAAGGATAAGGGTGTGGATTATTTAGCCACCCTCGCAGTCAGGAAAAGAAAAACTTAAAAACAGATGAAATAATGCAAAAATATTAAGTTTGTGGACTGCCTGACTGACTGAACATGAAAATTAAGGTATGGAGTGCACGTCTGACTATAAATGAAATGAATGTGTAGCGCGTGAACGAATACTAATGAAAGAGAATGTGGAATGCATGAGTGATTGAACTTGATGGTCTTGTGGGAAAAGGGTGGGATGATTTGGTATTATGTTTTTTTTTTCTCGTTCATATGAAGTTTGATAATTCGCTTTTAGATTTTTTTTTAATCCCAGTCCTTTTTTTGACGTCAGTATTATAGAACTTTCGATTTTTCGTTCCACCAGGTCACTTGTCATTTGCTTTAATAATTTAGCGTTCACCCTGACCCATTCCCCCACTCGAATCACGAATATCCCCTTCATAAGACACGCATCAAAGCCTTCCCCACCATCTCTCCACTTAAATCCCATTCCATCCTGTGCATTCTCCAGCTGTCCTATTTTCTTCCATCCTTTCCATATTCTTCCGGGTTTACTTCACTTCTTGCTACCCTACCACTGACTTACACTACTAATACCACTTCAGTAACCTCAACACAGATACCAAGGCCTCCTCTACCATTTCTTCATTTAAATCCCTTTCCAGCCTCTGCTTTCTCTTGCTGTTTCATTTATGTCTCCTTTTCCATATTCTTCTAGGCTTACTCCACTTTCCCCCTCCCTTCCTCTCACGCGCAGCACTAATACTTATCCAAATAACTTGTTCTACCTCATCCCTCCATTTCCATTCACGGCTTTCAGTTTTCCGTGTAATTCCTTCTCAGTTTACCCCACTTTTCCCTCCCTCACTCTCCATTCCTCCCACTTGTATCATAAATTACCTTCCTGTCATTTACGTTTTTTTCCAGTTACACATTATTTTCTCCAGATATCGCCCTTTCCCACCTGCTGTCTTTCATTTCCTTCCCATTTCATTCTCTACTTCCATCAGCAGTCCTATTCTACTTACTGTCCATTACCCTCCCACCTTTCCCCTGTCCTTCCCACATTTACCCTTTCCTTCCCATTTTCCCCCATTCCTTCCCACTTTTTCCCAATCCTTTCCACTCGTTTCCATTCCTTCCCACCTTTGCCTTTTCCTTCCCACTTTTCCTCTTTCCTTCCCACTTTCCCCTTTCCTCCCCACTTTTCCCACTTTCCTTCCCACTTTTCCCCTTTCCTTCCCACTTTTCCCCTTTCCTTCCCACTTTTCCTCTTTCATTCCCACCTTCAACCTTTCCATCCCACCTTCAACCTTTCCTTCCCACCTATAACCTTTGCATCCCACCTTTACCTTTTCCTTCCCACCTTTCTCCTTTTCCATTTATCTCCTTCTCAGTTTACCCCACTTTCCCCCCACCCACTCTCCCGTCCTCCCTCTTGCATCGTTCCTCACACACACACAAGCCTTCCGTCTGTGCTACTTACATCTAACCTGTCCTAGCACCTTTACACGCATCAGCGGCTCTCCTAGCGTCTTTCCTCCCTCAGCATCTCTCCCCATCCCACATCTCCCTTCTCCCAGCATCTCTCTTCCCTCAGCATCTCTCCTCCCTCAGCATCCCTCCTCCCCCGGCATCTCTCCTCCCCCAGCATCTCTGTACCCCCAGCATCCCTCCTCCCCCAGCATCCCTCCTCCCCCAGCATCCCTCCTCCCCCAGCATCCCTCCTCCCCCAGCATCCCTCCTCCCCCAGCATCCCTCCTCCCCCAGCATCCCTCCTCCCCCAGCATCCCTCTTCCCCCAGCATCCCTCTTCCCCCAGCATCCCTCTTCCCCCAGCATCCCTCTTCCCCCAGCATCTCTCCTCTCCCAGCAACCCTCCTCCCCCAGCATCCCACCTCCCCCAGCATCCCACCTCCCCCAGCATCTCTCCTCCCCCAGCACTTCTCCATCCCCTGCATCTCATATAGCTAATACCCTCTTCAGTAGCCTTGAACACACACATCAAAGGCTTGCCGAACATCTCTCCACTTTAATTACGGGCGAACGATTAGAAGGGAAAAAACCAGGGTCACCATACTTGGAAGGGCGATTAATCGTCCGTGAAAGAGGCGGAAATACATAAACAGGGATTATGTATATTGTTGTTGTATCCTGGGCATCAAATGAAGGCTTGATATGATAGTAATACTGTAATGAGGTAGTTTTAACAGCTACGTGGTTCGGGATGGGAGAATTAAGAGGGTTGTGGTTTGGCTTGGTAGGAGAGTATGGGTAGGTTGGTTGGTGATGTGGTAGTTATTATGGTGGAGGTTTGACTGTAGTATATATTGGTAGGTGGAGGATGAGCTGGTTGGAGTGCATTGGTAGTAGTCGGTGATATGGTAATGACTGGTAGGCAGCTTGGTAATGACTGGTAGGTGACGTGGTTGTGGTACGCTGGTAGATGGGAAATGAATTGGTTGGAGTGCATTGGTAGGTGGCTGTTGGTATGATAGAGACTGGCAAGTGGTTTGGCAGTACTTGGTAGGTGTTTGGTTATGGTATGGTGGTCGATGTATTAGTAAAAGTAAGAAGCGGTATTTACGGATCACCCTGGATATCGGTAGGTGGGGTACAAGTGGGAGTGATGCTTGGTATGGTAGTGGCTGGGAGGTAGAAGGTGGCTGGGTTTTGGTTGGAATGTGGTATTTGTTTTGGTAGCTCTTAGGTAGCAACATATACGTAATTTGTAATATGCATGGGTAAATAGTGTGTTCCCTCAGCCTATAGCCTCTGGTCTCAAAAACGTAATAGTCCAGCCATCTCCCCATGAAGTGATCTTGTATCTGGCTCTTTCGTTTGTGTTGTTTGTGAGTCGGTTTTACATGTTTTATTTGTTTATGTTTTTGGAGGGGACAATACGGTAACACAGGCATGTAGTCTTTGTTACCTTCTTTGCTTAAAGGAATTATAAGTACTCGTATAATGGTGAGTACAGAAGCATAACACCACTTTAACGCTGCCGGGCTGACTCCTAACTCTAGGGATATGGTACTGGTGGGGATTTATTTGCAGTGTTTGTTACTGTCACCAGTTTTCCACCTGCACACCTCTATGCTCTGAACACAAGCTACTCGCGGCATAGGATTTTTTTTTTTTATGTCTGTCTATATACTGTATCTGTTTACCTGTCTATAAAATATTGTAAAAATACATTTTGTGTGTGTGTGTGTGTGTGTGTGTGTGTGTGTGTGTGTGTGTGTGTGTGTGTGTGTGTGTGTGTGTGTGTGTGTGTGTGTGTGTGTGTGTGTGTGTGTGTGTGTGTGTGTGTGTGTGTGTGTGTGTGTGTGTGTGTGTGTGTGTGTGTGTGTGTGTGTGTGTGTGTGTGTGTGTGTGTGTGTGTGTGTGTGTGTGTGTGTGTGTGTGTGTGTGTGTGTGTGTGTGTGTGTGTGTGTGTGTGTGTGTGTGTGTGTGTGTGTGTGTGTGTGTGTGTGTGTGTGTGTGTGTGTGTGTGTGTGTGTGTGTGTGTGTGTGTGTGTGTGTGTGTGTGTGTGTGTGTGTGTGTGTGTGTGTGTGTGTGTGTGTGTGTGTGTGTGTGTGTGTGTGTGTGTGTGTGTGTGTGTGTGTGTGTGTGTGTGTGTGTGTGTGTGTGTGTGTGTGTGTGTGTGTGTGTGTGTGTGTGTGTGTGTGTGTGTGTGTGTGTGTGTGTGTGTGTGTGTGTGTGTGTGTGTGTGTGTGTGTGTGTGTGTGTGTGTGTGTGTGTGTGTGTGTGTGTGTGTGTGTGTGTGTGTGTGTGTGTGTGTGTGTGTGTGTGTGTGTGTGTGTGTGTGTGTGTGTGTGTGTGTGTGTGTGTGTGTGTGTGTGTGTGTGTGTGTGTGTGTGTGTGTGTGTGTGTGTGTGTGTTAGAAATTAGCCGGACTTGCTGAAGGTAGGTAGAGTGAACCCCTCGTAGACTGAGAGTACTGAGGCAGTGTCTGGCTCACGTCCAGCCCCTAACGCAAGGCCATAACTGAACATTAGGGTGGCCGTGGTGTGGTCAGAATAGTGGTAGTTCGGCTGGTAGAGTATGTGTGGTTGTGGGTTCGGTTTTGACTGTTAAAGGATATGGTACGGGGATCTGGATACTTTAATATGTTTTTCAGTGATTTTACGGATGGTCCAATTGAGAGGTCCCCCCCCCCCGCTCCCTTTGTTTATGCCATTACATTAGTTCTGTATGTGATAAACGTATTGTCGCAGCATAAATGATGGGTATTTGTGCACAAGAGGTGACCGGTAGGCTACTCAGTCCCCCATGTACACAGCTAGCCATGTAAATGTCAAAGTTAATTTGAGAGGTGAGTGGAAATAAGTATGGAATATTGAATGAGCTGTGAAATTAAAAGGATGAAGGTGTTATCATAACTGTCCATCCGTCCATCCGCCATATAAATATTGACTCATCAGGACGGGAGGCGCCGCGGGTTAGGTTATTCAGTACAAATGAGAATACTAAGTCCCTACACTCCATTCAACTTAAGCCCATATCGGCCACATTTGGTCGGAGTACCTTATCCCACTAGACCACCTGACGTCCATTTGTTGGTGATGTGGCAACCATCCTGCGTAGATAATGATTTTCTGGAT
The DNA here is from genome assembly GCF_032717465.1 of Coenobita brevimanus. Taxonomy (NCBI): domain Eukaryota; kingdom Metazoa; phylum Arthropoda; class Malacostraca; order Decapoda; family Coenobitidae; genus Coenobita; species Coenobita brevimanus. The sequence goes on from NC_137027.1 coordinate 14,283,703, forward strand.
TACAGAGAACTATAGAGCTTGTCATCTCGGTGCAGAGTCGCCTGAAGGTAGCACTACATCGAATGAATGGGAGATGGCCACCCACGCCCATCAGTATAGACACTTAGCTTCATCCGCTCGTTGCATTACCCACTTCGCCATTAACCCCAGAAATCCGATGAGATAATTTTCAGTTTGTTCAAGCTATCGCCAGACGCCTTTCTTCATCATAGGAAGGATCTCCAGCAGTTAATAGGTTAATATGTAAGCATCTAACACCTGCTGTCCGATAATTTCCTGAAGCCAATAACATTGTCTGGAAGTGGGGGAAAATTGAATTTAAAAAAAATACGTCACAGAAATCAAAGGGTTGTGCCTAAATTAGAAATGCTTTTGTATGCTTTCAAAAATTTCTACAATATCCTCCAAACGAAAAGAGTGACCCATGGTTCTCTCCTCTTCACATTGGCTATAACAGTTAAGCTTCCCGTCGCTGCCAGTGCAAGGTCGTGAGGCGCTCCAGTGGCGGTCCATATCTTACCAGCAACTGTTTCCTTCCTTCCTTCTCGCCGCTTCCTCTTACGTGATAGTAGGATGTGGAGGGCCGTTCAGCGCGATGTGGTGGAACGGCGTGTAAGAAGGAACGAGCTTCATATTGGGGACAGAGATGGGGATATATATAAAAGAATGGTTAGAAGAGTGTGGGTTATTAAAACTGATAAAGTGATTCTTATTATCTGCTTTAGTTTTCAGTTTCTCTCTCTCTCTCTCTCTCTCTCTCTCTCTCTCCTCCCCCCCCCCACCCCTCGCATTTTAAGTGTCATGTGTCATTTCTTTTGATTTAGCCGTCGCTTTCACTGGCTTTCATTTTTCGTTTATTCTGTCATTTCGTATCGCCGGGCCAATCATCTCGCACCCAAACTCGGAGTATGAACTCTTTTCGCGCTGCTCTTCCGTTCGCCGGCTTTCATTTTCCTCATTTGCCGAAGAGACGCCTTCGTGTGTTGGCACTGATGTAACCGGGCGATTTTGCTCCCCGGTTATACAAACGTCTCTCAAATCCCTCCGTATCCCCAGAAAGGGGGATGGTGGACTACAGGAAAAGGGCAGCTTCACCTTTTAGTTCGCTAGGTCCACGTTCAGTTGAGCCCAAGGTTACAGCAGCAGCAGCAGCAGCAGCAGCACCAGCAGCAGCACCAGCACCACCACCAGCACCACCACCACCACCACCACCACCACCAACAACAACAACAACAACAACAACAACAAGCTGTCAGTCTCAAGAGCACTTCCTCTTACTCGCCTTCCCTTCCAATCTTGTTTGTCATTCCTTTTGACTAGAGTGTTTCTCTTCATTCACTTTGGCTGTTGCATCTTCCGAGTGTGACCCCTTCTCGATTTCTTTCCTCGCTTCAATCTCCGTCCCAGCTTCCAAGATATGCTGTCTTTTCATTGGGCTTTTCCTTTCACTTTTGTTGACCTTTTGATTTGGTGGCGGTCTGATTTCTTTGAGTTTCTTCTCTTTATTTTCGTTGGAAACCATTAGAAGTACCTTAAACTGTTTAGCTTTAAAGAGAGAATGGAGAATTAGAATCTTGACTGGGAGAATATGAGTTCACGTGCAAGGGGAGAGGGGGAGGGAGAGATCAAGGATGAGATGGAGGGATGGGATGGAGAGGTATATGTGAGAGGGGTGTGAACTGGAGAAAGAGTACCCTGTTGGCGGAAGACAGGGTGACAAGCTGGCGATTCGTTTGCGGCTACCCTTCCCGAGATTAAGGTGTTTGTCTGTAGATAAATACAGATAGATTGATAGATAGATAGGTAGATAGACAAATAATTTTCGTTACGTTATCGTTGTCATATTTCCCTCGACACTTGCTTCCTTTTTTTCCCTTGTCATTTCGCGTGCATATCGCTTCTTATCACTCAGCGACATTTTCCGCTTCCGTCGTCGTTTGGAGTGTTGAGCCTCTTTCCTGCCAGTGTTTACCCTTAATCACAGCCAGCCCTGGAAAATAAGAAAGGTGAACATATTGCTTCCTTGAAATTTTTCCCTTGCGTCAACTGTGTGGTCATTTTTCGTGCGATTTTCCAGTTCCCCCTGCTGACATGGGATCGTTTTCTCGTTTGTCTAGATGGCTCCCTGGCATCTCTTTCTTACCGAGTTTACTTAAATATTTCTTCCAGTAAAAATACAAAGCCGAAAGTGTCATGTCCAAAATAAATCGCTGAGGAGAAGGAGCAAAGAAATCGAGAATACATCCCCATACCGAGCCGGACAGACGCCATCACAGATATCCTCGGGCACCCATGCATGCTGACGTGCCTTTTCGTCCGCACTGGTGAGGAATTCAATCACTGCTTTCGTATTTTTCCGCGCGTAAAATTGGTGAAATTCGCCACACGTGAAATTCCCCGCCTACCGTTCCCCGTGCACGTTCCTTCGTTCTGTTCTCTTCTGTTGTTTTGGTGAACGTTTTTTGTGATGCAAAGATGGAGATGCGGATGAAGGCACAGGTGGAGCGTTGGAAGGTGAACTGCGACTGAGGTAGATGGGAGGAATTTACAATAAGCATTTGCATAGTACCGCTGCTACCTGAATCTACTGTCAGGAGAAAAAGTGAACAAAAAAATCCCCTGCCAGCGCTATTTTTACGACCATTTTTCAGTTCTCCCCGAACATCTTACAGTATCCTTCCTTTTGCGACAGATGGAAGTGATCATTTTGCAGAAGGTGTTTGTACAGTTGTTGCTTGAATGTAATGTCGCGAGCAGAAACTCATGGACAATTCCCTGCCTGGATTAGGTTTGCGAACATTTTATTTTTTTTATTCCTCCCCATCCGTTAGAAGACAGTATCTTTCCTTTTTCGACAGAGGTCAACATGAGTAACTTCCATCAGGTGTTCGTACATTAATGCTTTAATATTCTGTCACAAGCGAAATTTCAGACAATCCCTTGCTAATGTGTTTAAGGCATTCTTTACTCTTCCCCAAACGACAGAGAGTATCCTTCCTTCCCTTTCTTGCTGTTGTGTACGTCATAATGCTATCCATCTCATAAACGCACTTTTCATACTAGACTTTAAATCGCCCCAGACGGCCATGATAATATATGGCGATTATTTTATGTGCTGCATGACAAAAGCCAGAGACACGAACGACGACACTAAAAGGTGTATTTAGACTGAGGTATAAAATTTCCGTGAGGTTTTAGTAAAGGATGTAAGTGAGGCAAATGTAGCCCACCAATACTGTGCACTTGGTAAATGTGTGCGAGAAGGGGTAGAAGTGGTGAAGGTGAGAGGAGAAGCTGGAGAGGGAAAAGGTAGAGGGAGAGGATAAGAGAAGTAAGAAGAGGAGGAGAAAATGGGAAAGGAAAAGCAGAGGATGAAGAATGGGGGAGAAGAGGCAAATGTAGAATGATAAGAGGAATTGGAGGAGGAGGGGGTGAAAAAAGAGAATAAAAGGTAAATAATGTAAGTGAGAGCTGCAGATGGAGAAAGGAGAAAAAGAGGAGTAAAACGAGATGGAAAAAAATAGGGGCGAAGGAGGAGTTGCTGAAGAAGAGAAAAAAAATTAGAAGCAGAGATGGATATTTAATTAGTATAAAAACATGAGCATCTCAGCGAGTGAACGGCGCTTGTGGCGAGAATAAACAAGGTAGTTGTGTGTGTGTGTGTGTGTGTGTGTGTGTGTGTGTGTGTGTGTGTGTGTGTGTGTGTGTGTGTGTGTGTGTGTGTGTGTGTGTGTGTGTGTGTGTGTGAGGGAGAAAGAAAGTGAGGGAGAAGGGGGAGAATGGATAGATTGACAGACGGACAAATAGGTAGCTAGGTAAGTAGATAAATACAGATCGATACGCGGAGCTAGTGAGAGATTTTAATTGACTGAGACAGATAGATAGATAGATAGATAGATAAATAGATAGATAAATAGAGGCAGACGGAGAAAATATCCAGCTCCATCAAAACACGCCTTGACTGACACCACCTATATCGCCCTTACCCTCCACCCTTTTTTCTCATCCTTGTTTTCACTCACTCATCCGCCCAAACACCAAAACATGGGAGGGACGAGCAAACTATTGGAGACACACAGCGCCACTAATAGGGGAGGCAAAACACACACACACACACACACACACACACACACACACACACACACACTGGATGAACGTGTAGTCGATCTCTGTCCTTCATCTGTTTCCTTCCCTTTTGTGTTTTGTTTGATCTTGTCCACCGTATGTAAAGCAGAGGAAGATATGGTTTAGATGATGATGATGATGGTGATGATGATGATGATGATGATGATGATGATGAGGAGGAGGAGGAGGAGGAGGAAGAGGAGGAGGAGGATGTGACTCGTGGAACAGTTCAGTGATAAATTATATTTCACAAAAACAAGACTTAAAGCTTCATCTAATTACAAGTTTTAAATTGAAGGATCTGCACAGCTAGGCTTGTGTGTGTGTGTGTGTGTGTGTGTGTGTGTGTGTGTGTGTGTGTGTATAAGTGTGTGTGTGTGTGTGTGTGTTTCTGTAATAATTGTATATTTATTTTTAAATTATGCATTATATTCCATGCATCTCTTTATAAACTTTGGCTACAAATGAAAATGTCCCTCCAACGACATCTATAAACTTAAGGGAAAAATGCATTTCGTTTTTTAACATAGCAGAATAACTTTGTAGCGTAAGTCAGTGATACCCCATAATCTGCGTGTCCTATTGAAAGAGGAGACAGCCATCAAAGCATTAATTTAACCGAGTGAAAGCCTTTTAGTTGGTGGTAAAAAGGGTGTCGTGTTTCATGATGCCGTAATTACTCAAATGGAAGAAATTTTACCATATATATTGAGGCTGTATTTTTTTATGAGGGTTTCTGTGTCACGGTTTGTCAGGTTGTTTTTGTACGTGTATATTTGTCTTTGTGTCTGTCTTTCTCTTCAGACTCAAAATTTTAAAGGCCTTGACCTGGTTAGTAGTTTTTCACCATATCAGTGTCATGGGTGATTGGTTAAGGTCGCTAGAGTGGAAAGAAATCAGTCCCAAACGGTTTTCATCATCATCATCAGCCTCAACCCATCGGCCCATCCTCTCTTTCCCACCCAAGTACTGAAAGCCTAGCATTATTTTAGGCGCTTTCCCTTTTATTCCTGCCAATAGCTTGTGAGGATATTAGTAATGTAAGTGGAAATATTAGTGCTTTCGTTGTCAAGCCTACCAGACACATGCGAGGATAACGGCGTATAATTCGTTCACCGATCATCAGTGTCCAGAGAGCTTATTCTGAGGGAGACTTATTACGAAGCGAACATCCATCACGCGTTGTCCTTCTTCATGGTCCTGGGACGAGAAACACTGAGTAATGAAACTGGGAGAATTAATGAGAGGTGAAACTGTGGGAAGAGAGAGAGAGAGAGAGAGAGAGAGAGAGAGGGGCGGGGGAGCCTGAGATCGATCAACATTTTCTCATCCCCTTGTAGTAGGAAGAGTTATATTGGCGAGAGAAAAAATATGTAACATGAAAACAAGAGCGTCTTTATAACATGTTTTCACGGACGCGTCAAAGGAAGACCAAAAATAGATCTCTAAGCTTGTAATATTTTGCGAAATAGGAGACACCCACCAGCTATCCAGTGTCAAGGATCTCACTTCACCCATTGAATCCTACCTTTTTTTTAGTCTAGTTTGCGTTGGAAGATGTTATTCGGCCCAGGAGAAATCATTTTTTATTGGAGAAGTTGGCTATTGTAACTGGAAGGTGTATTTAACTTCCAGATTCGAAGAAAATCTCTTCACATCAGGGTAAAATCATCTGGTGTTTGCAAGAACGAAATGAAGAGGCCATCTGGGTGAGGGCTTTAAGCAGAATAAAATCACCAAAAAACCACCCCCCCCCCCCCCCCCCAAAAAAAAAAAAAAAAAAAAACGTACAGCAGGAGTTAAGGCAGCTAAAAGTCATCATGCTCGTGTGTTTAACTTAAATCACAAAAGGAAAGGCTAATAGGTAATTCTGGGGAAGGTATTTATGGGATGCTTATGAATTTTTTGCTTTGATAGTCTGAAACGCAAATCTGAACTTGTCAAAAACCTCTAAGTTCAAGACCACAGCTAAATTCAGTTAGGATGAGTTAGGTTAATCTGAGGACGCACAGGCAAGAAGCTAAACGGTAGGCCTCACGTCAAGGCCACAGCTAAGAACAGAGACGGGGAGCGTTTGAAGGCAGACAGGTAGATAGGCAGTTGAAAACCCAGGGTTGAGAGTCAGCTAAACCCAGACAAGGTGAAATACGGTGAGGGCAGACAGGCAGGCAGCTAAGCAAACCAAAGCCTTAAGTTCAAAGCCACAGGGAGTTCAAGGCCACGGCTAAACACAGACAGGGTGAGCTATATTAGAGCAGACTAGCACGCAGCTAAGCACGTCGCCGTCAGTCAGCGGCGGGAAGATCCAATTTAACTTCATGAAATGTGGAGTTTTTCTTGACAGCCACTACGCCCGCCGTGTCTTCGCCAGAAATTAATGGTGCTAATTGTCGAGAAGACCGGGCATGTGGATGAGAAGGGGCGTTGGGGTAGATGAGAGGGATTTATAGAGGAGGATTCATGAGGGGGAGATAAGGAAATGGGCGTTGTTGTAATTGAGAGGGAGTAGGAGAGGGGAAAATGGAAAGGGGTGGATGTAGTGTTTGAGGGAGATGAGCGGGAGTTGCAGAGGCGCAATGAAGAGGAGATGAGGAAGGGGACACTGGGGTAGATCAGAGGGAAATGAAGAAGGGAAATCAACAGGAGAGAAGGATATGAGTCGGCATGTTGTGAAGACTAACAAGGGGCTTTGAGGTAAATGAAGAGAGTTGGAAGGGGAAAATGAAAAGGAGGATATTTTGAGAGGCGTACGTTGTTGAAGAGGATATTAGGAAACTGTAAGTGATGTATGGAAGAGGTAATGAATAATACTTAAGGCAAAATGGAGGCACAAACCGATGAGGAGAGGATGTGGTAGGTTAAGGTAGCTGAAAACAGATTGGAGAAGGGGGAATTAATAGAAATGGTGGTTGAACGGAGCCATAGAAAGAGAATAAGGTGGTGGTTGGTTGTAGGAGGCATTGTGGTGGGTAATGGGGAGTTGTAGATGGGAACTGAAGAGAAAAGTGTAAGGAAGAGGTGTTTGTAGGAAGGAAATGAAAGTGGACGGAAAGCAGATGGCTAGTTGAATGAAGGAAGTAGAAAAGGTACTAGGAAAAGACATTGAAGTAGAGGACAGCGACTTGTAAAGGGGAAATGAATAAAAGGATGATAGCAGAGAGGAACAGAAGGGTAGAGGAAGATGAAAATGAACACAGGCAGTGGTTGAAAGGAGGCACATTGAAAAGAGAGAGAGAGAGAGAGCGCATTAATGGGACTTAAGTGGAGGATATAGGGTAGAGATGGAAGCGTAAACGTAATTAAGGTTTGCTTGGGGGAGCAAGGTCGCGAAAGTGAATTAACGAAAAGATAAGTGTGTGAGTGAGGGATAGATAGATAATTAAATCGAAAAATAGATTTAATAGAGACACTGACGGACAGAGTCACTTGTTTGTTTGTTTTTTCTCTTTCGCATTTTGATTATTCTCATTGTTATTATTCTCATTCATAAGCTTATTCTCATTCCTGCTTTTTTTTTTTTTTTATCTTAGTCGTATTTTCTCTTTCTTTTATATGGTATTCAGGTACAGGAGACTTTGGTGTTTTTGGTACGGGAAATTAAGGAGTCAGAACTTTAGGGCGGCAGCGGAGATGAAACACGATATATATGGACAATCTTTTAGAAGGGAATAGGTCGTTGAGGTTGAGTTATGACCCCTGAAATGGCTCTCGCTCTTGCCAACATTCCTTCCAAGCAAATGGCGTGGAGTTGGACCTATTTGTTACCATCTGCCGTGTCCATTAGCAAACGTGAAGTAAAAGGTTTTCGCTGACCCTTCTCTGTGCTGATAAACTGCTGACTTTTATGGTTTGCTTGAAATAACTGTTGGAGGAAGAAAAAAAAAAAACGGCATTTATTTGTCTCGTTCAGCTTAGTCAGTCAACCTCAAGCAGCAGTTTACGCATTTTATTATATTTCTTTTAATATCAGCTCCAGTTAGTCTCGTTTGCTACTTTTATATATTTCTTTCAATTTAATGTTTCTTGTCGTTTCCTAATTTTTTGTTCCTTTCAATTTGCTTTCAGCCAGATTCTAGTCAGGTGTGATTTTTTTTATTACCGTATATCCTTAGCTGCTTCACTACAAGAGGTCTTTCCTAAGCTGTATATTATTGTGGATAGATTGATGGATGGATATAAAAGCCTTCAGTCCTGTCACCACTAACCTGGCCTAAATTTGCTGCCTCTCCATCTTGATAGCTGAACTGTAACAAGGGATTTGCAGTAGAAGTTGGTGTTAGTCACGAAGAAGTATACTGGGGATGTAGAGCCGTAGCATTCTCGTACTCTACAACTTAGCATCGGGAAATAAGCTGCTAAAAGGTTCCCTCATATAACAGTGATGATGTGTCTGTGTCTTAGTGTGGCATGTGTAGTGCAGTGGGAATTGAGAGTAATTGTAATGAATGGAGGATGAGAGAAGATGACGAGGTGACTGTAGAAGGTAAAAAAAATGAGAAAATAATGGGAGGGAGAAAGATCAGAGAAGATGAAATAGATTGTTCGTCGTGAAGGTGGACCGGAAATGAAGTTAGAGATGGGATCGTGAGTAGAATATAGGGGATGGTCGGGGAAGACAGTGAGAAAATGGTAAGGGAGGAGTGTGGGAAGGCGAAAGAAACTGGAAAATTAAGGGACATGATAAGTGAGGTGAGGTGCGGCAGTGTGAGGTGTGACAGTGTGAGGTGTGGTAGTGTGACATGAAGTACTCTGAGATCTCCCATAAAATCTTTCAGTTGTATAAAGAATTGTGAAAAAATATACATGTCTTTGGAGTGAAGAGATTAACACCTCTAGGCAGAACAATCCCTCTTAATCAGAAGAAAGATATCTAACGGTAGAGAGAGAGGAAAAAAAAAAAAGAGAGAGATCCTGGGAGTGGTTCTTTAATAATCTAATGAAATCGTCAGTGAAATCGGGAATAAAAAAAAAAATGGTTGATATGCTGTGTTAGTAATTTTTATCCTTATAATATTCTCAGTTTTCACCAGTGCATTTTCGTCTAAGTACTCACAGGAATTTATAATATTCTTGTAGCGCTTTACCAGGATTCATAATATACGGCCGCTGGTTTGTTTTCATCTCACGGAACTGGGCCACTCTCACGGCTTGAATATTAAGTCGTGGGTGCGTGTAAGTCGATGATACTGAGTTACAAATGAGTCTCCTTGGTTACTAATCAAATTTATCCTCCAGTTTAGTTTCACTTGTCCATCTTTGAAGTGAAAAGGGTTGGGGATCTGTTCCCGGTAAAAAAAAAATAATAATAATAAAAAAAAAAAATGTACTTGTTCTCCATTCTCCTTAATATTCTTCTAGATATTCCTAGGTGCTTATTTTATTCCTTTATTTACCAGCTTTGTAAATATTCTTGTCAGTATTCGCCAGAGTATTCAGCATTGTAAAGGCTGTGCAAGGTGCTTCACGCGGCCTTTGAGCACCAATTTGGTATTCACATTTATGACAGGAGACAAGAATGCACCAATGTCTGCGCCATTTTCAGTCAGAGTGGTGGGCGTGTGTGTGAGGGAGGGGGGGCAGGGGAGAAGAGGGGGTTAAGCGGTGTGTGTGAGTGTGGCTGTGTACTCGTATATGTGTAAGGGATGGTGTGGGTGTGCATATTTGTATGTGTGGGAGGGAGGGACATGGATGTGTATGCGGGAGGAGGGTGGGGAATGATGTGTGTGTGTGTATGTTTAGATGGGTGGGTGCTATGATACCCCTTCGTCAGGGCTTGTAGTAAATTAGGATTTTATGCTTTCATCCATGAATTTTGGATACTTTTTGCATTCGCCTCTTTTTTTTTTTTTTTTTTTCCCTGAAAGCGACTTAACCACTTGTGCTTGAAAAGAAAAAACGAAATATGGATCGTAAAATGTCTATGAAACAGACTACCAATGATTTTATATCTCGTTTGTAGACTCTGCTTTCAAATTAATTTAATATATATTTAACTTATTTGTGATGACCAGTGACATACATAATGAGCTAGTGTTTTTGTAAAGAAAATACAGCGTTTCCAGAAAGTCAGCTGGCTTACAAACGTATTTTGTGTAAAGGGCACAACATGTTTAGATGCACTTTCTAAATATGAAAGCACAACTTTTTTTTCATGTTAACTAAAGGCGTGTTTTTCATTCTTTTTCCTCCTCTCCTCTCCTCTCTTCCCACGCCTCATAACCCTCTCTTTACTGCAATCCCGCATCCCCATCATCACTCACTGTGGTATCATTATCTTACCTCACTCCTCTGTCCACGTATATTTTTCTTGCGTTATTAATTCCATCCTTCAGCTTTATCGCACCGGGGAACGTGCACACCCTTCTCCCTGTAGCTCAGTTTCCCCTCTCTGCTTCTTCTCCGTTTTTCGTCTTCTTCCCATTTTTCTCTCCTTGATTGCTTCCTTTCTTCCTTAAATTTTTAGTTGCTTAGTTCCACATTCTTTTTCTTTCGTTAACTTTTCTTCTATGTTGCTCTCATTCTTTATTTTCTCTTATCCCCCCCATTTATTTTTCCTTTTCCGTTTTCATCGTTTTTCTCATCTCTCTCTCTCTCTCTCTCTCTCTCTCTCTCTCTCTCTCTCTCTCTCTCTCTCTCTCTCTCTCTCTTACCTCATGTCTCTCTGTCATTATCTTTTGCACCTCTACCATCTTTTTTTTTTTTTCCTCGATTCTCCTTCACGTCCTTCTTTGCCCCTCCGTGCTACTAATAACCTTTCATTATCTCCATCTTCCCTTTTTTTTTTTTTTCCTCTTGCCTCTTCTTCGTACGCCATCACATCTCCCTATTCCTTTTCTGTATCTTATTCCCTCTTTTCATCCTCCCTTCTTTTCTTCCATACCCTTTTTCTTCCCCTCTCTTCGTCGTCTTCTCCCCATGGCTCTTCTTTCCCACTGCTGCTCCTTCTTTGCCTCTTCCCATTTTCCTTTCCCTTTTTCTTTCCAGCCTCGTATTCTACTTCATGTTTCTTTTACTTCTTTATTCTCCACACCGTCTCCCTTTCCTCCTCCTCCTCCTTCCCCTCGCACTGCATGCTACTAATACCCACAGAGAGGTACACTTTGACCTTCTCACTCTTCTGACATGTCGCAGTTTCTTGTTCCTTCTCAGCATCAGTCTCACTCCTTCCTCCTGTATTAGTCCTTACTGTTACTATTTTTTACTCGTTTTACCGTCTATTGTTCGTCTTTTAGTTCTTTGAAATTACTTTTGATTTTCCTTTCATGTTACTTTTTCCTCATAATCATCACCATCATCATCGTTTTTAATTTTTCTTTTTCGCAGTCTACGATTTTTTTCTCACTCCTCTTGAAAGATTTTGCATTCTTAAAAATTTACCTTTCCTAAGCTAAATAAAATCGTTTGGCAGCAGGGAGAATAGACTTAAAAGGACTTTACGAGGGGTTAAGTAGTTAATTTTTCAATCAGCTTTTACCTCTTCCTTTGGCTGCGTTCCATTCCCTTCTCTCAAACACCTCCAGATTTCGTCCGTCCGTTCATATTTCTTCATTCATTCCATCCCTTACCCCTTCTCAGTTCTCTTTATTCATGTGCCAGCTTTTATTGCCTCTCCTTCTCGCTCCAGGATCATCTCTGAACGGTTCATCTTAATTCTTTTCCCATTCAGTTTTAAATGTGGGAGCATATTCAGGAGCCGCTCTGTCCGTCTCTCTCTCACTATTGGTTTTCGGACAGATGTATTGCTCCCGTAGCCTGTAACATCTTTGGCAATGCGACACACTACACCACACCACGTCACACCATACAAAATTAACCTCCCATACTACACCACACCACACCAAGGGCATTAACCTAAGGACCCTGAAGTTCCTGCATCTCATACATTAGGATGTATCTCTGGATAGATTTTTGAACTTGTAGGCGTTAATAATGATCTTCGGTAACTCCTTTAATATGAGTGGTCTTTCCTAACTCTTCGTCTGGAGGTGTCAAAATAAGGTAAATATAAAAAAAAAATAAAGAAGGACTCATCGTACTAAAAGAGTTCACCGCGCAGCTCCTCGTTTAACTCTCTCAGCATGTGATTTTCCCTGTTATATTCTTTAAGTCATGGGGTTAACATCTCCATATTTCGGTCATCTCATATATTCTCAGTTTCCTTCAGCCTCTCCCACTTCCCTTTATTCATCCACCACCTTTTACTGCTTCCTTCTTCCCCCGCAATTCTTTTCTTTAACGATGCCGCCTCAGTTTTATTCCTGTGTTATGGCCACAATCTTCTTTTCTTTTCTGTCTTTTTCTTTTCTCTTAATACGTCCTTCGCTTTTGTTTTTCAGACCTTTTATTTTTTTCGTCTTTTACTTATGTCTCGAATTTTCCATCTCTTTATAATTCTTCATTTTCCCCGTTTCCTTCCCTTTTCTTCGCTTTCATTCCTTTTTTTTTTTTTTTACCTTTTAATTCTTCTCTTTATTTTCTCCTTACCAACATCCTCGCCTCTTGTTAATCCCTTTTTCCCTTCTGTGTTTGCTCCTTCTGCTAATTCCTACGTTATCCATTTGTTTCTGTAGTTTTTTATTTATTATTATTCGCCATCTCTTGCTTGCTTCTCTGTTTTGTCAGTTCCTCCATTCTCCAATTTGCCATTTTAATCCAGTTTTTTCCTCGTCCTGTTAGATCTCCAATTCTTTTATTTCGTCTCATATTTTTCTTTTCATTTCTTGCTCGCAGTCTGTCGGTCAGTTCCGTCTCCAATCTTCGTCAGAATTGGTAATCGAATATTTATCGTTGTTTCTTAACACCGTCTGCCAACTCCATCGTTCTCCTTTTACAGTATTTTATTTTATTTTTCCCTAACTTCACATTCCCTCACATTTCTTTCGTTTTCAGTTTTCATTCTTATTGTTACATTTTTGCACTGCATTTCTTTTTCATTCATTGTTACATTCTCTGTGTCCATGCCCTCTCTGCCAGCTCTTGCATTCTCCTCTTGTTTTTCACTTTTTTTTTTTTCCTTTTTTCACCTTTCTCTTTTATATTCTTGTGTCTTTCCCTCCCCCCTCCCCTTTTTATTCAGTTTGTCTTTCTCTTTCTCTGTCAGGTCCTCGAATTGCAGTGTTTTTAAAATCTCCTCTGTAATCTGAAATATCTTGCTGATTCCTGTGTTTGGCAAATCCTTTATTAACCTTCAGCGCTGTGTTTCCAGGCTTTCTTATTTTCCTTTCCCCATGTCCTAAGTAGGGCCATTTATCCTCTTGTCTTTTCTTTCTGTTCCTTTCCTTCACAACCTCTTGAGGATCTGTCTCCCTGCCATTATCAGGAATCTTCTTAATTTTCTTTTTATAAACTCTTCTGTTTTCTCACCTCCTAATTCCACCATTCTCTTCCAATCTTGACCTTCCAACTCCTCCGTCTCCTTCTTTTTGGTGGCATTTCCTGCATTCTCCTTCGGCTTACTTTTTTTTTTGTATCATCCATCATCTTTTATGTCTTCCTAAGTTTATGTTTCTCGATGTCTCAGTTCCTACATTCTCCACCTTCCTTTCCCCCCAAATTCTTCTCATTTTTTTCAGTTTTTCACTTTTTGATCTATTTTCCTAATTACCTTTTGGCGTTGTGTTTCCAATTTTTTTTTGCATAGTGTTTTCTTTATCTGCCAGTTCTTCTATTAGCCTTTCTTTTTAAACATTTTCTTTGTTTGTGCAATCCTATGCATGTTCCTCGGATTCCTCCATTCTCATTTTTGCTTTTCTTGTACATCCTTCTCATTCTTCGTCTGCTCTTACACTCATTTCCTCTGTATTTTTTTTTCTTTCTTTCAAGCATTGTTTCTTGCATATTCACTGTTTTGCCACTTTCTCCTTTCTTCTTTTTATTCCAAGTCAGTCTTACTGTCTCCTGTCTCCTAACCTTTGCATTCTCCCTCTCACTTGTTTTCCAGTTCCTTCCTTTCTTTCGCCATCTCTTATATATTCATCTGTCTCTTTTGTCTCTAATGCGTTTATTTGCCAAATCCTTTCTTTTGCTTTTCTCTCCTTGTATATCATTGTTCTACATGCTTTCTCAATCACTTTCCATCTGATATTTTTCCCTCTTCTTTTTCTTTCACCGTTATTGGCACTTTCGTCTGTCTGTCAGTTCCTCCAACTTGTTTTGGTTTTCTCTTTTTTTACTCTCAGTTCATCCAAACTCCTCTTTTTATGGTTTTCAGCCTCAGTTTCTCCTTTGACAGCCCTTGCACATCTCTTTTTTTTTTCTAGTTCATATCTTTCATTCACTATCTCTCACGTATTTCTCTGCCAGTCTCACTTGTCCCTCTTTCTCCATTCTCTTTCATCTTTGCCAGCACTTGCACGCCTCCATTATATATTCACATCCTTTCTTGCTTTCACCATTTCTCACATTTTCAGACTCCCTTGTCTTTCTCTTTCGTTCCCCTTTCTCCATCCGTCTAGCTCTTTGCCTGAGCTTTCACTCACCTTCTTTCTAATTCCTCTCTTTCTTTCGCAATCTCTGGCATATTCCTCTGTCTGTCATTCTTCCCATTCTCCATTTTTCTCCTCTCTCTGTTTTCCGAATTACTTGCTGTCGTCGTCTCTCACAAATTTCTCTGTTTATCATGTCCACCATTCGCTCTTCTCCTCCTCCTCCCTCTGCTTTTCCAATTCTCTTTTTTTTTTATTTAACAGTCTGTCGCATATTGCCTCGTGTTCTTTGTCCCTCATTTTCCATTCTCCTGCTCTTCCTCTGATTTTCCAATTCCTTTCGTTCTTATACCATCTCTCGCACATTTCCCCATCTCTATCTCTCTCGCTCTCAAAAACTGGACCTCTCAGCTGACGTCTTCTTAAAGCCAACTCGGTGTGTGTTTGGCTTTCATATGGGATCCCTCGTTTTTACCGGAACTTTGCTCTCCTCAGGCCTGTCCCAGTGGAGGGTGACCGCTCCTCCACTCGCCAAATATTGCAATCTACCTTTGATCTTTCATTTTGCCACTTTTTTTCTTATAATACTTTGCTGGTTGATGTGGATGGTTTTGACTTCGGAAAGGATTTGTAAATTTAGAAGGCCTGTTCAGTCAGAGTGTGACAGCTTCGCCACTCGGCTTATACAAGATCTTCAGAAACATGTTAACACTTAAAACTAACACTGATTTGAAGAGAACTGACAGTACATGAGATGCTAACAGATATATGTCCATAGCTTTAAAGAGTAAGACGGTGTCCACTCATTTGCCATCATTACCAGCACATTCGTGGACCAGTTCAGTCAGAGGGAAAGAAAAAATGTTGGAAATATTTTCCATGAACAGTAGGTGTTAACATCATAATGAAGCATCCTGTATTCAAACTTCCTTTGTTCTGTGTTTTACTTTTTTTTAAATTTATAATTCAGACCTAGAGAATGAGTGTGGATGAATTCCACATGACTCCCATTTCATCTTAGTTGATGACCGTGTACTCGCAGTCAGACCGTAGGGTAAATTTGTCTAGTAACCAAGGAGATGCATTCCTAGCTCACAGTAAAGGCTCATTGTAAATCACACAGTCATGATCTAGTATTCTGGTTGTTGTTTGAGTGGACCAGTTCCGTCAGATGAAAACAAACCAGCTATAGAGACGTCATTACACTGGAGGGGTTGACCTCAGTCCGAGATATTCATCGTTCTAATCATTTATCTGGCTTATATTTACCTCCCTGAGTCACTGTCACATTAATTCTCCTTCCTTATCTCCTCCTCCTCCTCCTCCTCCTCCTCCTCCTCCCTCCAGTCATACTTTATTTCTTCTCCTTTTACCTCCTCCTCGCCTTTCCTCCCTCTCTCCCTCCCTCCCTCTGTTCTTCCCTCTCTCGCTCCTTCTCGTCTTTCCATCCTTCCCCACTCTCCCACCCTCCCCTTCTCTTCCCTTCTCTCCTCCTCTTTCCCTCTCTCTCTCTCCCTCTCTCCACAAGATACCGCAGGAGATAGCCGGAATTTACACGAGGTTATTCCCGGGAACTCATGTTATTAATCAGACACTTCCTCCTTACTAGCATTTTCTCCCCTTGACGAAGACGACGCATTTTTTATTCTTGCTGCTGTTCTTTGCTGCTCGTGTGTTTTGATGCATCCCTCTGGGCTCAGGTGATGGACAGGTGAAGCCATTCTTTATTTACCTTCTCTCCTGCTCCCTCCTTCCTTCCCTCTACATCTCTCTCCTCTCCTCTCCTTTACCCTCCTTCCTTCCCTCTACGTCTCTCTCTCTTCTCCTTCTCCCTCCTTCCTTCCCTCTACGTCTCTCTCCTTTCCTTCTCCCTCCTTCCTTCTTTATCCCTCTTCGTCCATTTTCCTTCCCGTCTCTTGCTTTCTATCTTTCCACTCGTTTCCCCTTTCATTCTTTCACCCTTATTCCGTTCCCAACCACTCCATGCCTCTTTGCTTTCTTATTTTCCATCTTGTTTTGCTCTCTCTCTCTCTCTCTCTCTCTTTTTCGCCTCAACAATTCTCACCTTACAACACATGAAGCCTTCACACCTTTTCCAGGTGACAGTCAACAAGTAAAAAGAAGCCTGTAACGATGAAGAGCATAAGGAACGCAGGACAATAAGCTTCGTATTCTCCCAAACACCTCGACCTTATTTATTTTTGGATACAGCTGGCTAATGTAGTTTTGTAAATCATGAAGAGTAGGGTGATATTAGAATGATATAAGTAACACAGAGGAGGATAGCAATATGTAATAAGCAGAATTAATCGCATAGGAAAAGGTGTTTGGGAGCTTCCTTACCTGGCGAGAATGTGAACCTAAGCCTCTTCTTAGCAGACGCCTCCTTTAGCCCCTTGAATCCGGGTGATGTCCTCTTCTCTCATATTAACTTCAGACGATTTTATTCAGCTAAGGAGAGACATCCAGCTGGAGAGATGAGATGTGGCCAAAATTAACCCCATTGCCTCTCGAAGTCTATCCCAAACCAAACGAAATCGTCCGGAGAGAGAAAAAATAAGCTGAAAAAGAGCGTCATCGAATTAAAGGAGTTATATCATCTGGTGTTGTAGCAATAAAATCGTCTTTATAATGAAGTGTATTGAAAATTACTCCTTTCATTTACAGTGAGGTACCATGACTAACAGCGTATGTCATTGCAAAGATAAAGTAAAATGTTCCCTTGCATGTCGTTGTCATGAGACAGAAGCAGAGAGAGAGAGAGAGGAAGAGAAAGCAACAAAGCCATGCCAAAAGGAAAGGCTAGAAAAGTGGAAAGTTCTCCACAAAATGGAAAGGGAGACAAAGAATAAGATTTTAAAATAACATGAAATTAACACTTTGGTGGTGAGACAGCAGAGGAAGTGACATTACAGCCAAGCAAACAGTCAAGGAGGAAAAGGAAAAATAAAAGTGAAAACCATGAGACATTAAAGAAAAAAGTTTAACCCATGAATTTGACATATATCGTTGGTCAAATAGGAAAGGCAATGACCGTCCTCACAGAAGCCCCATCTTCCTCGTAGGAGAGTAAACATCATTAGCGATAACGACGCTATTATCAAAACAAGGGGAATTATGCGCAGCGGTGTGGTGCATTAGGAGAGAGAGAGAGAGAGAGAGAGAGAGAGAGGGAGGGAGGGTGGGGGGGAAGAGGAAGTGGGGAGAGATAATGGTGGCACTGTATGTATCCGATTTTTTGGCTTTCGGTCGTTTCCATATGTTTTACTTATGGGTTAAGCTGGGAATATCGAAAGCTTGAACGATGAGTAAATGGAGTTCTGGTCCATTTTTGAGGGGCACTTTGGCGGTCGATTACCCTGCATTTGTGCCTTTCTTTTCTTTTTTTCTTTCTTTTTTGTTTTTAGATTTTACCCTTCGTATATAACAGAAAATTGGGAGAGTGTGACGGTGACGATAAATATGGTGATGGTGACGAAGGCGATTACGGTTGTGATGACGATGACGATGACGACGATAACTCACCCCAAAACCTTTTTCCTCTACAGCAAATCAGTATACGTAATTCCGAGAGCGGTGTAGTTTCCGATAGTCGTGATTTTTCTCTGCCCGGTGTTAATCTAGCTGTGTGTTTTTTCGCTGGTGTCGGTGGGCCCTGCTATGTGATACTGGCAGCCACATTTTCACCAACGCATGTTTAGTTCCCCCTCACAATATTGGCTTCAAAACTAGGACAGCAAAACACCAACTGATAGAGAGAGAGAGAGAGAGAGAGAGAGAGAGAGAGAGAGACACACCAACTGATAGAGAGAGAGAGAGAGAGAGAGAGAGAGAGAGAGAGAGAGAGAGAGAATAGAAACAGGGACAACAAGAGACAAAGACAAAGACTTAGAGATAAAGCAACAAACAGCCCCAGGAACTGTTGACGTGATGTGGTCATAAGGCAGAAGGAGGCCACAGTAATGAGCCCAACAGTCATGGAAAACACACACACACACACACACACACACACACACACACACACACACACACACACACACACACACACACACACACACACACACACACACACACACATTCACACACACACACACACACACACACACACACACACACACACACACACACACTCCCACCTCTCCCCCCTCTCACACACTCATCGCAGACTCCCTTTCACTCCCCCATCTGACACACCCCCTCCCCTCTCCTCTTCCCCGTCCCCCTGCCCCTCCTACACCTCACCAGTGCATGCCTAGTTGGAAGCCAGAGGAAGTGGGTGCATTCCAGACAGACCCGGCAAGAGGGTCTGAATGCCGGGAATGGTTAGCTGGTATAAAGATGCACCGACCGCCTCCAAGGATGTCTGCATTCCCTGTCATATTTTGAGAACGTTGTGGAAAGTATTTGGTCGAGAATTATGTGAAGAAGTAAGAAATAAAATAATAGGTGTCCGAAATACTGTCGCAACCTAGAGTAAAGTATTTTCTAGAGTTATTAAAAAAATGAGGTATTCGAGTGCATTTTATTAAGTTTATTATTGTACTACTGATATAAAACATATTTCGTAGTTACGCAAAAATAGGAATCCATACGCTTTTTGTGAACGTTATCAAGTAATTTATATATAATTTTAGAGAAATAGGTTTGTGTACTCTTTCTGAACATTCTGTAAAGTCATTAGGTCTCAGATATGCAAAAACGGACATGTGAATGTTTTTTGTAAAGTAAATCGTATAGGGATTAGAAAATAGGTATACCAACGTTTTTTGCGAATACGCAAATATTTCTACAAGAATGGATTTTCGTTTTTTTTTTTTTTTTTTAAGGTGAAGTTTATTGTGACACTGTTACGTCACATATTTCGTTCAGAGATATACAAGGATAGATATTAAAACACTTTGTAAAACTCTACCATCATCCGAATGTGTGTGTGTGTGTGTGTGTGTGTGTTTATTTAGTTGGGTCTAACACACACACACAAAAAAAAACTCAAATTTCATCATGACTCTGCATCCAAACAAATGTGCTGTATCTGTATGACACGCAAAACAGTCACGGGATGTCCGGGTTGCAGGACGTATTTAGAGGCGGAAGTTGAGCAAAATATTCCGTGCAGAGTCAGCCATAAAAATGAATATCTTTTTTCTATCTCTTACTGAAATACCATCCGAATTTTTTTTTTTAACTACATTTTAACCCTTCACACGTTATGGATTGTTTTTGAAAATGTGTAGCCAACTAGGAAGATGGGAAAAAGCCAAACAGGAAGTTATTCATGATAGATATGTATGTGTGTACGTGCGTTTTTTTTTTTTCCGTCATCTCTACTCCTTCTACGAATCACGTCGAAATATAAAGCAGCATACCACATCATACATTAATTTTACAGAGCCATGTATGTGGAAACTTAATCATTAAGGATCGTTTGTAGGCCTTATATTATTTCTGTTCTTTCCTGTTCTGTTAATTTATACGAACTTAATATTTTACTTACGAATACCGTAAGAGTAAGCATCAAAACACAACGTTATTAAAACTTTCAGACGTCTATAACTTAATTTTGGCTTTGGAAAATCGTCTGGCGTTACCTGAAATAGAACACAAGAGTTATTTCAGCAATGAGAGCGCTGAGTTAGTACAGGAACCTTTCTAAATTTCGCGTCAGTATTGGATGGAAAAAGGTATTGCTCAAACAGGAAGCACAGTGCGGATTATACGTAATTTCTGCACTGCAAATCGTCTATGTTACCTGAAATGCAGTATTAGAATTATGCCGACCATGGGAGTGTTCATTTTGTACCAGAACAGTTCTAAATCACGCATCGGGTTTGTTTGATAAATAGTATTGTACAGTCAGGAAACTGAAATATGCTGGGAAACACAGCGCTAATTACACGTAATCTGTACAGTAAGCTTTGCAAATACCACAAGCATTCTCTTTCTCTGGAAAAAAAAAAAAAAAAAAATACTGTACTCGATGCGGTGTTTGCTGAAGCCGGAATTGACAAGCGCGTTCGTTTCCCTACCCTCATTCATTTCGGTGACTTATTTTACTTTACTTCATTCTTAACAGCAGGCGATTCTCTTCAACCTAGATGCCCTATAGTTCGTTCATTTTATCTTGGCCCAGATTTCTATCCTTCTGCAGCTTATCTCACGTAGCTTATTCGCAGAAAAAGACAATACTGTGACTCTACATCCTTTCTGTTGCCCTTCTTCGTGAGTGTGGTTTGGATCGAAGGAGGGAAAGGGAGAATGAGGTGTAAATGGAGGGAAGGAATGGGTTAGGGTCGGTGTTACTGGCATGCCTCGTGGCCTCTCTCCAATTTGTATTGCTACGTATAATCCTCATTTGGTGTTTCTAATTGATTTTTGTGTATTGGTGTTTTTTTGGGGGGATGCATTTTATTAGTACTGTTACGTTGTCTCCGTTTTTTCGTGCTGCTCGTGGTTTTGCTGTGTATCATTCCTTTTGATGTAAATACTCATATGCAAATATTTATAATAATATTCCTGTGAAAGCGATGAAAGTTAGATACATACCAAGAAATATTTCCTGTTATAAAGAAAAATTTAAGAGGTGTAAAGGCTAACGTTAAAAGGAGAGCCGAGGGGTAAAGGAGAAAGTTGAGCGAGAGGATGGTGAAAAAAGAAGCATGTTATATAAGAGGCAAGAGAGTATTGTGGTGCGGGGGTGAGAGAGGCTGCAGTATGTATGAGGTGCAGAGAACGTGTGGAAGAGTTAAGTCAGGAGGAGGAGCAGCAAGAGGAGGAGGAAGAAAAATGGAAGAGGGTGAGAAGTTAGGGTATATGAAGTAATAAGATGAGAAGGGTGAGAAGAAAGCAGAGGAAGATGAGATGGAGAACCAGATTAAAAGAGGAGAGAGAGGAGGAGGTGTAGGAAGAAGAAGAAGAACAGGAAAAGATGATACTGGAGAAGGGGGAGGAGGAGGATTAAGAATAGGAAGAAAAAAAGATACCAAAGAAGGAAGAGGAAGAGGAATAGGAAGAGGAAAAAGAAGAAGAAAATGAGGTCATACCGAAGGAGGAGAGAAAGATACAGAAGCAGGTGGTGGTAGAGAAAAGCATATATAAGGCAAAACAGTATTGTGGTGCGAGGGTGGGAGAGGCTAAAGTATTTATGAAATGCAGAGAACGTGTGAAGGAGTTAAACCAAGAGGAGGGGGGAGGAGGAGGAGGAGACGGAGGAACTGGAAAAAGAGGAGGAGACGGAAGAGAGAGAGAGAGAGAGAGAGAGAGAGAGATAGAGGGGGTGGGAGGGGGGGTGGGAGAGGGCGTAGGAGGTGGAGAAGGGAAATGAGGATGAGAATGAGATGCAGAGACCTAGAGGCAAAGTTAAAGGAGGAGGAGAAGGAGGAGAGACACGAAGGAAATATGAGAGGAGGAGGAGTGAGAGGAAGAAAGAAGGAAAAGATGGAGTTCGGGAGAAGAAACAGAGACAGACAGAGGGGAGGGGAGGAAAAAAACGATGACACAAGGATCAGAGAAAGGGAAAGAAGAGGACGATTCGAGGCTGGGAGATAAAAAAATAAAAAAAGGGAGAAAAGTGAGTAAGAGAAAGAGAAATTAGTGGGAGTGGCAGGAAGAAAAGAGAACAGGGAAGACAGAAGATGAATATGATGAAGAGGAGGTGCAAAGGAAAGGAAGGAGAGGATAAGCACAATAAAATATGATAGGGAGAGTAGGCAAGGCGTGGAAGAAGGGAATGAAAACGATATGAAAACAGTTACGAGAATCTGTGGAAAAACATTAGTTTGAAAAAGAATTAGTAGAAGCTAAAACGAAAACAGATAAACAAGAGAGGATGTGTGAGGCGGAAGAGGAGTGGAAGAAAAATGGGGTGAAGAAAATGATGAGAAAGAAGGAAGGAGAGGTAAGGAGGCTCTTATATCCAAGCAGGTGTATGAAAGAGCAAAGAAGCGAGAGCGAATTCCGGAGAAGGGTAAAAAAAAAAAAAAAAAAAAAAAAAAAAAAGAGGAGGAAAAGAAAAAAGAACAACAAAAAAAAAGAGTAGGAGAAAATTTGACATGCCACTTACAAAAAAAAATCAGGGAAGATATTACTTAAACTGTCATATCTCCCCGAAGCTGATTAAAATATTCTAGCGGTAATAACAATAAGACGAAAACGATGCCACAGTCCTGAATCAGTTAATATAGGCAGTTTCATCCTCTCCAAGACAAGGGGTCTCGTAAGATGAATAAAGTCTGTAGCAAGAATGAAATATCAAGAGAACATTGTCGTGCTGTTTTGTTAATGGAGGTGGTTATTTAAACACCTTCCAAGCCCAGTGTCCTTTCTGATCTGAATGAAATCGTCTGACGGTAGGGAAAATAAAGTAGGGAGGGTTTAGCTTGGATATATATTCGTGGCGGAGGAGGGGAGGTGAAATTATGGCCGCATCTTCACCTGAGCCTCACCAATTTCCCCTCACTCTCGTGCTCCTCTCTTTTTTTTTTTATTTTTTTTTTATTTTTTTTGTTATTTATTTTTTTTTTTTGGCATGGAGAGTGAAGCCGGTTGATGCTTCTTTGTCCTGTTTCTTGTCCTGCCTGACGAAGTTTTTTTTTTTTTTTTTCCTAGCTTTCCCCGACTCCTATGCTTCATTTTTTCTTTTTCTTTTTCCCTCCGTCCCAACTCATAAACTTTCATTCTACTCCTAACCCTCCCATTTTTTCTTACCCCTCCCCTCAAACAACCCCGTTGCAACTCACACCATCAACTTTATTCTTGCTCCTTACCACACCAGTTTCTTCCCCTGTTCACCATGCTTCTGCCCTACCCACCATGAACCTGCCCTACCCACCGTACTCCAGCCCTACCCGCCATGACCCTACCCTGCCCATCATGCTCCTACCCTACGCACCATGCCCATATCTCATCGACCTACTTTCTGTCTCGCCGTGTAAACATCCGGATTACCCCGTCATCATTCTACCTCTCTCCACGAACCCCCTGCCCAGCCTCATAGATTGTACCTGCCCCGCTGAGTTTCTGCCCCACTCGACAAGCCTTCAACGCCATACACTTTTGCTCCGCCCCGACCTGTCAACCACTTACCTTATCACCTACATCCTTCCATCCTTCTCATCCCTCCATCCTTCATCACCCCTGTCCATCTCTCCCTCATTCCTTCCGTTCTTCTCACCCTCTTTCCTTCCATCACTCCTTTCCATCCCTCCCTCCTTCCTTCCATTCTTCTC
Source organism: Coenobita brevimanus (assembly GCF_032717465.1). Taxonomy (NCBI): domain Eukaryota; kingdom Metazoa; phylum Arthropoda; class Malacostraca; order Decapoda; family Coenobitidae; genus Coenobita; species Coenobita brevimanus. The sequence continues at coordinate 14,307,476 of NC_137027.1, forward strand.
ACCCCTCTTCCTTTCATGCAGATTTTCCTGTTTCCTTCCTTTCTTGCTCTTTTCCCACCCACACTCCACCCCACCCCTGCCCTCTTTTCATCGATTTGCTGCCCCGTTAAGTTCCTACCCCACCCCAACTCACCCCGCCACCCTACCCCACCCCTGCCCCTCCACCCTGCCCCTCCATCCCATTTCCCCCCACCCCATTTCCCCCCACCAACTTCCTTCCTCACCCGCCCCATCCCCCCTCCACTCCCCCATCCTGTGTCTCCGCGTCAGGGAACAAGTATACAGTAGTAGACTTTGGCCTGGCTCGAGTCAACACAAGTTTGTTTAATTTTTTCTTACGTTTTTTCCGGCTAGTTAGTTCAGTTGACGAGGACACTACCAGCGGCACTAACAAGGCGTCTAATTGGGTCCATTGTGGGGACTACTAAGGGGTTTAATAGGGTTGTTTATGGTGACTAAACTTTAATTGGGTTCTTTGTGGGGACTATTAAAAGGGCTAATTGGGTCGTGGGTGACTAGGACTTTAATTGGGTCGTTTTGGAGAGACTATTAAGGGGGTTAATTGGGTCATTTGGAGGGAATAACTTGGACTTTAATTGTTTCGGGGACTAATAAGGGGTCAGACTGGCTAGTTTGTTTGCATTAACTGCGACTTTAATTGGGTCGTTTGTGGGACTAAAACGGTTGCTTATTGGGACTTGAAAGAACTAATTGGTTCTGTTGTGGGGACTGGTCATTTGTGTATCAAGCCCTTTCCTAATGAGACACCTAACCCAACCTAATTAAAATCGTCTGACACAACAGACAAGGTAGAAACGTCTGTCATCGTTCTAAATAGGTTAACGTAATAAAATGAGCCACATTAACAACAACGCTTCAGTGAGAGTTTTGAAGGGGTCGTCTTCACCCTTTCAATAAGGTGACGTCTTTTTTAGTTCCTTCAGCTCAGTTACTTTTTATTTTCCTTGCTGCTCATAGATGATTGTATTCAACTTAGGGAGACCATTCGAGCAGGAAGTGATGGATAGCATTCATTAAATCCATCATTACTAAAAGTCTGTACGAAGTTGAAAAAGTAGTGTGCTGGTAACAAGAACAAAAATAAATTAAAATCGACCTGGAGAAATAATCCGACTGCAATTAGATTTTAATACAACTTAGGGGAGTCACCTGTATTACAGCGGTTGTTGAAATCTGTATTTACTCCTTTTAACTCGATCAGTATCTCTTGCCATCTAAAATTGGACGTTGAGAGCAAAAATTAAAGTTACCCAAACATGTCACTTAAATAAAAGAGGATGAAATGACTGGAGAGGATATTTTTTGCCAGAGTTTATGTTCACTGAATTGCTAATCAGTATACACATGCACGCTCTCAAACACGCACATGCTCAAGCCTGCGCGCGCGCGCGCACACACACACACACATACACACACACACACACACACACACACACACACACACACACACACACACACACCACGTAAAAGAACACACTGACAAAGTCTCTCTCTCTCTCTCTCTCTCTCTCTCTCTCTCTCTCTCTCTCTCTCTCTCTCGTACTGTGTACAAGGTTGTTATAAAGGTGTTCTGGAGCGTACGGTAGAAATATTGTAGTCATCTTGTACTTACTCTTGTCGTAGGAAAAGAAAAAATGCGAAGTCCTTGCCTCATTCCAGCTCAAAATGTAGGAGTAAATATAATCATCTCATACCTTATACAAAGAACAAAACAAAAATAGTACATCATCATCATCATCATCATCATCATCATCATCATCATCATCATCATCATCATCATCATCATCATCATCTTCATCATCGTCATCATCATCATCAATTTTTCCCTCTTTAAAATGGAATATATATGGTGTACCTTTCGCCCCCCTCTCAGTCCAGAATTTTAAAGTTATCGTCAAAAAATCAAGAAAAAGCCCATCCAATTTACCTGCCTGCACGAAGAAAGAAATGCAGCTAACGAGACTTGGGTATACAGTTTTAATCTGTGTGTGTGTGTGTGTGTGTGTGTGTGTGTGTGTGTGTGTGTGTGTGTGTGTGTGTGTGTGTGTGTGTGTGTGTGTGTTTTGTACTGTATTTGTTCTGTATTTGTTTGTAATGTCAAATGTAAACTGTGATTAGTAAAGTATCTGTCGGTCTCTCAATGTTTGTGTCCAGTTTATTATCTCATTTTCATTCTCTTTTCCTATGACTGTTTATTGCGATAGCTGTGTATTTCCCCACCTTCCTATCAGTTTATCAATCTGTCTATCTGTCTATATGTCTATCGCCATCTTATCAGTCAATCTATCTGTCTGTCTCTATCTATCTATCTATATTTATTTATCTGTCTGTCTGTCTATCTATATGTGTATCCATCTGTGCGAGCTTGACTTATGGCGAAAATTTTCGGTCTGAAAAAATCCATAGTCACATATTTTTTTATTATTCATCAATTCCACTGGCCTCAAAATTTAATGTGTTTCAAATGGACCACGTCAAATTGGATCCAATTTTTTTTAGCCACTGACTGCGTTGAGGGGATGGTGGGGAATGGGGAGGAAGAGAGAGGGATGGAGGGAGGCATAGAGGGACGAGAGGGAAGTGAATAGGAAGAGAGATTGGGAGAGGAAGGTGAAGGACGATGGGGAATGGGAATGGGGTTAGGAGAGGGAAT
>NC_137027.1:14315149-14482649 GCF_032717465.1 Coenobita brevimanus
AGAATGATTTACTGTCTGTTATTGATTTTTTAAAGATAGACTGTACTTTCATATAGCGTTATATTTTCGTTTTTAGATGTTTTCCTTTTCTGTATAATGTGATTTATTTCAACCATCATCACCATCACCATGTCATCTTCATTGCAGTCATCATGGTCGTTGTCATCATTATTAGTCCTTATTATTATTATGGATATCATCATCTTCATCTCACCACCACCACCAACAACAACAAAATTACTGTAGTCACCATTGTTACTATGATTATCATCAGCAGCATTATCCTCATTATCATCATTATTATTATTATTACGGTCATCATCATCATCATCATCATTGCAAACACCCTACCTCCCTTAAGAAAATGAAATGTTTAATATGTAGAACCAAGAAGAGAAAAATTAATGTTTTCTTTATTAATATAGAAGGTGTGAAGATGTTAGTATGTATGACTGCCAGGACGAGGATAAAATGGTGCCAAGGGAAGGAAAAAGTATGGTGAGACTTGGGTGAAAAAAAAAAGACAACTCCATTACCATTATAACACACCACCACTCCTACCATCACCATAAAAACACCACAGCTACCATTACAGTATACCATAACCGTAAAACCACACTACCATTGCCATTACGGAAAACACATCACTGTCGTCACTACAACCCCAACACTCCATCCCCACCACCACCACCACAAGACCTCTAGTATCATGTCTTCACCTTCACCATAACACACAAGCATGACTACGAATACACAGCACAGACACCAACACAGTACAACGCAAACCCTACGAAAACATTTACAGCCTTCACACACACTCACAATCGCAAATTCTCATCCCTCCCCCCCCCAAAAAAAAAAAAAATCACTCCATCACACAAACCACAGCACACCCCAAAAAAATAAAATCGCACCTTTCCACAAACACTCTTCACCATCCCAGGCATCACAAACACCAATGCACCTCGACAAAACAACCTACACCACCCCACGCACCATCCAGTACACCAAAAACATCACAGAAACCCATAGTACCCCTCCACAAGCAACCTACACCATTTCAAACACTTTACAACAAACCAGTACACCACAAACACCGTCGTCCCCCTTCACAAACACCTCATATTATCCCAAACACTACCACAACACAACACAAACCCAACCCAACAGACCACAAACACGTTGCATCACTTCAACACCACCCAGCAAACCACATTTATCATAATATACTGTCGTATTCCACATATACCTTACACCATTCCAAACACGACCAAGCACATCACAAACACCCACACCATCCCAAACACCTCAGACACACTATACCATCCCAAACACCACCACAACAGGCCACAAACATGGGTACAACACTGGCCTCATCAAGCTCCCCACGTCACCTCATGAATTCTGATGAGCCTTCCCGGGATTCTTAATTGGTGGATTCCGCCGAAGAAAAGTTAAGTACAGCAAGTTTGAGGACCCAGGAGGAAGAGAAAGTAGGTCAGTATCTGGGTTGGTTACAGTTGGGTTTGTTATCTGGGTTAGAGATGGATTAGGAACAGCTAATATGAATGGGTCAGTAGATGGGTCAGGAATGGGTTGGTAGGTGGGTCAGGAGTGGTTCAGTAGGTGGGTCGGGAATGGGTCAGTAGGTGAGTCAGGAATGGGTCAGTAGGTGAGTCAGGAATGAGTCAGTAGGCGGGTCAGGAATGGATCAGTAGCTACTCAAAGACTGGGTCAGGAATGGGAAAACACAGACCTATGGGATAAAGTTCAGTTAGTAGGTCGGATATGAATCATAAGCAGTCAGAAATAGGTCAGAAGCTCTGTCAGAAGTGAAGCGGCAGCTTATTAACAAATAAGTAAGGCTGAGATGAAGAATGAGTAGAGGGGAGGGGGAGTAGTAATGAGTGAGGAATAAATACTGAGCAATGACTTAGGCAGGAACTATGTCAGAAATAAAACAATAGCTTAGTTATGAACAGATGAGACTGACGCGAGGAGTAAGTGGGTTTGGGGTTGGAATGGGAGCAGTAATGAGTGAATGTCGGGCTCCATAACAATAATAGCAGCTCTGGATGACGTAACTAATGATGTCGAAACAGCGCGGCACACAAGCCCCCTCATCCTATGTGTGCTAGGAAGAGGAGGTTCACTGTGGTAATTAGAACTATGTTTATATGAAGAGGAGGTTCACTGTGGTAATTAGAACTATGTTTATATCAGTGATTACAGTATATATATATATATATATATATATATATATATATATATATATATATTATACATACACACGAGTTATATACATATTATGTAGGCGTTCGACGTGAGAACGGAGAAAGAACAGTAAGAAAGAAAGGGCTTAAGGGGAGGTAGAGAGGTACTGAGGGAGAAAAGATCAGTTAAAAATGGTGTGAAGGAGGGAGACCCGTCAGGGAGGGAAGACGAAGGGCGGAGAAGGAGAGAGGGATGGAGTGGGTGAGGAAGCAGGAGGGCTGATAAGGGGAGGAGTTAAGGAAATTAGAACAGATGTTAGGGAAGTAGACCGTAGAGGAGGGAAGAAGTCAGGGCGAAGCAAGCAAATTCTCTACAGGGACACAAGGAGATAGAGATTCAAGTCAGGGAGAAAGAAAAACTAGAGCAAAGGCAAGTGAGATTCATGGAGAGAGAGAGAGAGAGAGAGAGAGAGAGAGAGAGAGAAAGAATCAGAGAGGGAGGAAGGGCGGTGAGGGTGATGAGAAGAAAAGTGTCAGTGAACTAGAGGGAGTGGAAAAGCTGAAAGTAATGACGAGGGAAACAAAAATTGCCATCATTAAAGTAATAGACGAAGCCCGGACGTGAGAGAGAGAGAGAGAGAGAGAGAGAGAGAGAGAGAGAGAGGGAGAGAGAGAAAGAGAGAATTTTCACTAAATCCGCAAAAATAACTATACACTGTAAAGGGTCATCACACACACACACACACACACACACACACACACACACACAAACACACACACACACACACACACACACACAAACACACACACACACACACACACACACACACAAACACACACACAAACACACACACACACACACGCACGCGCGCGCCGAAGAAAAAAAAAAACATTGTGCTTTCATTCTGAAGTACACACACGCACACAGTTAACAAAAAAGCCCATTCCATACTTTTGTACCCTCGCAAACACAGAACAGTCATACATCAACACCGTACAATTCAGCAAAAAAAAAATCCGAAATTACTGAGTCTCGTAAAATATGACACGGCAAACGGAGCATCTGAAAATTGCTCTAGCACTGTCAGAAAAAGCATGGTATTTTTAGCTACATATTCAATACGGATGAAACACTTACTCTGGTATGAAATTCAGATGAGATATAACCAGCTATACCCTGTTTACTCTAACCTGGCCTAAAATTACCATCTCTTATTGAATGCTGAGTTGTACCAGGAGACTAACAGTAGAGCATGATGCTAGTGAAGGAAAATTGCAATGGAAAGGCTATAGAACCGTAGAATTTTCCCTTTTCAGCCACGGTGTGAAATAAGGAGCAAAAGAAGGAAAATCTGGGCCTGCTCAAGGTGAAAGAACTATAGATATACAAATAATTCTGAGATAAATGAGGTTATGGTGTTGATTCTGAAATTCTTTTTCCCCCGCTGTTAATACTTTTTTTTGTGTGTAACTACATGAAAACATCTGCGCATGTTCTCTCTCTCTCTCTCTCTCTCTCTCTCTCTCTCTCTCTCTCTCTCTCTCTCTCCATAATTCGTACTCTCACTCTCCAGCTCCTCTCTTCCTCTTCTATCTTTCAATCTACCTCCCACACCCACACCCACTTTCCGTCTCTCCCTCCTACACTCCCTCACACGAAAAAGCAAGTAAGTAACACCCACACGTCCCAATAAAAAGCCATGCAATAATCAAGGAACACTCCGACACACTCCACACCTCATTATAGTAATTTTAGCTAATTGGTCGTGAGGCAAGCGATCTAATGGGCCTAATGAGCTATTTCGTTGGCGGCGGTAATGAGCGCAATTGGGCGGGGGGGTTCAGGGCAGCGATAATAGCGAAATAAAGCATTTTATATTTAAGTCTTGGTCGTGGGTGGATGGTGGTAGGAGGGACGGGGGAGTTGAGAGAGAGAGAAAAAAAATATTTCTCTCGCCAGTATATATAATACCTCAGAGTGTGTTGATTTTAAAGTTATTTAATCAAGTAGAAGAAAAATGCTGAATTTGTACTTAGGGTAAAAATTTTTGGCTAGAATTTGACCATCTTTAGACACAGGCAAGAGGGATCCAAGTCGACACAGACAAAGTGAACTGCAAAGAGAATTTCCGTCAAAATGGCTAAAATTAGAAGCTTGTGATAAAATTTTGAGTCTAAATGGGAAGGCCTCACGGAGATATTCAACCACACTTCACATTCTTTAGGAAAATACCTTCAAAGTGGCCGAAACAAGAAGCCTAATATAAGAGACAAGTTGCACTTTCCAGATTTTTTGAAACTACAAACAGCTTTCAGAAATTGTCATGGAAATAAGCGAAACGGGAAGTCTAATATAGGAGATTTATAAGGTTCCAACGGTTTTCAAAAATTTTCATCAAAATGGCCAGAACAAGAGAGTTGATATAAAAATCACTTTATTCTAAAAAGCTTCCAAAGTTTATCGTCAACTGGACTGAAACAGGAATACAACCATCCCCTCTTTACAACTGTTTCAAAAATTACCTTGAAAATTCCTAAAGCAAGTAAGGTAAGGTAAGAATGCACAGTGCCGTATTCCAAAGACATCCTGATTTTACCGTCATTTGGGTGAAACAGGAAGCCTGAAGTAAAAGGACCGTCCTCAAAGCAGAAATCCTAATGTAATGAGGACCATCCGCGCTTCGCAGATATCCAGAAATTGCAAGGCTTTAGTGCGAGCAACAAAACGAACCTCCGCATAGAGGGTAATGAGAGAAAAGTGGTTCTTCACGCTAATGCCCCTCATGTCCTGCGTCAACATGGCACGGAGAGGCAATCATCATATTACGACACAGTTAGTTCCCTCTTTTGCCGGCCATTACAGGTATATTGAATGTGGATGTAAGGTTCGTTTTCGTTTTCATCGCCATATTCATCGCCATTTTCATCATTATCTTCGTCATCATCATCATCGTCGTTGTCGTCGTCTTCGTCAGCACGACAGAGAAAAGCAATCTTCAGTTTACAATGGTTTTACTTCCTGCTTCCCCCAACAATAACAGGCAGACAAAGCATCAAAGTTTTTTTTTTAACACCGTAGTCATTAGAATAACAGAAACCTTCAGCACCAAGAATATTAAAGCACTGACGATATTAAACCCTGGAATAGTAAAACACACACACACACACACACACACACACACACACACACACACACACACACACACACACAATTTGTATATACGGAGAGAGAGAGAGAGAGAGAGAGAGAGAGAGAGAGAGAAGGGGGGGGAGGGAGTGCTTTAGAAAGCACTTAGAAAGCGAATAGCACAGCCAGTCCCAATACAGGTTATAAGTTACTGCTGTTGATGCCCCTTTCCTACCAGACGCTTACTTATACGGTCTCACATAGCCAGTTTTACGGTCTTAGTTGGCCCTGTTACACTCTCTCGCAGAGCGCATACCTCTGCCAGTGCCATTAGAATTTATGGTTTATTCTTGCATCCGGATCCGAATTCACTTCAAAATGCAATTAACTCTTCCTTGTCCAACTGCCGACCTGTTCACCAAATGTCGTTGAAATTCAGTAAAAACTTGAGATCTTGTACACAAGCAAAAAGACACGCATGAATACCGGTACATTACCTTTGTCCAAAAAATATAGAGCAATGGCGGCGGGCTAAGATCACTGTAAAAAAAAAAAGAAGAAAAAAAAAAAGACCCTGTCTGATGAAGAAGCACCGGAACGGCATAGGTCACAGGGATAACACACACCCATAAATTTCTGCCTCCTCTAACAGCTGACTTGGCCTACTAAGTCAGCACCTTAAGATATACGGACCCTCCCCCCCCCTCGCTTGGCTGACGCGGTCGTGGACAGACTGCTGATGGCCGTCTTTCCAGCTCGCCCTTATGGAAAAACTTTGGTGCTATTTTTTTCGCTTTTTTTTTTTGCGGGGGGGGAAGGGAGAGATGTGGGGAGGACTGTGCGTTTGTGTCCTGTTTTTTTTTTTGGGGGGGGGGGAAGAGAGAGAGAGAGAGAGCAGTAGGGTCAGGAACACAAAAGGGGAGAAGAAAGAATGGTGGGGAAAGAGAAGGTTGGGGAAGAGTGAAGAGGGTGAAGGAGGAAGAGGAGGAGAGAGAAATAGAAGAGAAGGGTGGATGGATGAAGAGAGGGAAAGGTAGAGGGAGGGAGAATGGCTGGTGAGGGAAAGGGGAAAGGGAGAGAGGCAGATTGAAAAAAGTTGTGAAAGCTGTCCTTCATGGCCTTCCCCCTCCCCAGCGTCAGTGTGTGTGTGTGTGTGTGTGTGTGTGTGTGTGTGTGTATATGTGTGTGTGTGTGTGTGTGTGTGTGTGTGTGTGTGTGTGTGTGTGTATGTGTGTGTGTGTGTGTGTGTGTGTGTGTGTGTGTGTGTGTGTGTGTGTGTGTGTGTGTGTGTGTGTTGTGGGGGAGGGGGTAGTTGGGGTAGAAGATGAAAGGGGAGGGAGTGTCAGGGGACAGGAGAAGCTAGGGAATAAAAGGAAGGAGAGATGGAGGATGGGAAAGAGGCGGTGCAGTCTGTGGAGGATACAGAAAAGGGAGGAGGGGTCGAGGTGAAGCGGGGGAACGCTGGAGAGTGGCAGGGGGTGAGGGAATTAGCCCGGCCCTTGGTTAAGAGAGGCTGGACAAGGGGGGTTATTGCACGGGGAAGTACAGATCAAAGGACAAGGACTAAAGCGAGGATCAAAATGCAGGGGTCATGGAAGGTCAGAGGTCAAAGACAAGGTAAAGTAGGGAAGGTCGTGTCAGTGGAGGTCAAGAATCGGGGGAGGTCAGGGTCTGGAGAAGTAGAGGATCAGGGGGAATCTCTCTCTCTCTCTCTCTCTCTCTCTCTCTCTCTCTCTCTCTCTCTGATGATAATTAAGGCAATTTATGGTTCAATCATGAGCCTGGCAAAATTGTAAAGTGATAGTAGATTTTCTTTCGTTATTAAGCAGGGCACATTAACTTCCATCAAAATTTAAGGACGGTATTAAAGAGCTGGATCTCTCTCTCTCTCTCTCTCTCTCTCTCTCTCTCTCTCTCTCTCTCTCTCTCTCTCTCTCTCTCTCTCTCTCTCTCTCTCTCGTTTCCGTTTCTTCTCTGCCTGATCTCTTTCGCATTCCTTAATAGCTCAATATTGGTTACTCCGACTCACCAGCAAAATCGGCTCCGTCACCCGTGCTGGAGTGTTCGGCAGAGTGTCCTAGTCGGCATTCATTTCGTAACTCGAGTACCATCTCCATCCCCCACTCCCCCTCCTCTTCCCTCCCCTCCCCTCCTTTTCCCTCCCCTCCCCGTTCCACCCCCTCCCCCGCTCTCGAGCCGAATTTTGGTACAGGGCCGAAGTGAATACATTTCGAGTCTACCTTTTATTGGGTCTGTGTGTGTGTGTGTGTGTGTGTGTGTGTGTGTGTGTGTGTGAGAGAGAGAGAGAGAGAGAGAGAGAGAAAATTTCTACTCACCACTCCACGGAAATTGCACCCCGTATTTCAACACTCCCAGCTTGCTTGGTGTACAGTAACCTAGACCCCCCTTCCCCCAGCGTCCCTCTACCCCCTCTCCTTCCCTTCACCTCCATCACCTTTTCTCTCCCCCTCCTCTTTTACCTCCTTACCTAGCCCCTTCCATCCCCTTCCCTTTCCTTTCTCCTTTCCCTTCTCCTTTCCCTTTCCCCCCTGTCCTGTCCTTCCACCCTCGCTCCCTCCCCTCTCCCCTTTCCCTTCTTCTTTTCACCCCATCCCCTCCGTCCTGCCATTCCCGTCCCCCTCCATCCCCTGTTCCTTCTCCTTTCTCTTCCCTTTTCTCCTTCTTTCCCTTTCCTCCGTCTCTCCCATTTCTCTTCCAACTTCCTCTGTTCTCGTCTCCCTCTCCTCTCCCTCTCCTCCTTTTCTCATCCTCGTATCCTCCCCCTTCAGCCCATTCTTCTCATCCCCTTCCTCTTCTTCTCCTCCCTTTCCTCTTCTTCTCCTCCCCTTCCTCTTCTTCTCCTCCCCTTCCTCTTCTTCTCCTCCCTCTTCCTCCTCCTGTCCCCTTCCTTTTCTTCCCCTCCCTCTTCCTCCTCATCCCCTTCCTCTTCTTTCCCTTCCTTTTTTTCCCCTCCCTCTTCCTCCTCCTGTCACCTTCCCCATCCCCCCCTCTTCCCTGCCTACCCCGCAGTACTCGACACTCTCCTTCTCACCCAGTAGGCTATGTTGTTTCATTTCTCTCTCTCTCTCTCTCTCTCTCTCTCTCTCTCTCTCTCTCTCTCTCTCTCTCTCTCTCTCTCTCTCTCTCTCTCTCTCTCTCTCTCTCACACACATTTGCCTCGAGTCACTTTCTTACAATTTGCTTCCTATTCTCGTTTTCTCTCTCCTTTCTCACATAAATGAAAATATCCTTTCTTCCCAATATTGAAATAACAGGTAGACTTCAGAATTGTGAGCAAAGCATGAGAAAAAGATCAGAGAACTAAATCAAAATGCTAAATAGTTTCAAGGAGGAGGGGAAAGAGGGAATATCAGAGAGAAATACTAACATAGAGAAGGAGGAAGATGGCAGGTAGGAGGATTAAGAGAGAGTGATTTTAATGGTGAGTGAGTGAAGGTGTGTCTTGTCTTTGGTCTCTGTGACTTAGCTTTCTGACTTTTCCTCTTCCCCTCTCTGAATCGCACCCATACCATATTTAATAGTAAGTCAGGTAACGATAATGGTGCCAAATGGTGTTAATGCTAAGGAAAGAAAGCGTAAGTGGGTGCTTAGTGAGAGGAGTGTAAAAAGGGAAGGAGGAGGAGGAAGGGCAGATGAGATGGTAAGTGGATGAGGAGTTACGAAGAGTGTAAGGTAATGAAAACAGAGGAGGAAAGGGAAGAAGGAGAAAGGAAGAAGGGGAAGAGAGGGAGGAAAGAAAATAGGAGGAGGAGGAGGAGGAGGAGAGGAAGACATCAGAAAAAAGAGGAGGAAAGGAAAGATGGAAGAATTGAGGAGGAAGTTGAAGATAGGAAGAAAAGAAGAAAGGACGGAAGAGGAAGAGGAGGAAGGGAAGAAAGGTATGATGAGTAAGAGAGAGCAGAGGAAGAGAAAGAATATTACGATAGATGAGGATAGAGAGAGTAGAAAGAAACGGAGGAAGAGGAAGAGAGGAAAGAAGGAAGGTGGGGAAAAGAGGGAGAAGCAGTAAGTGGATAATGGATGGGGAGGCTGAAAGAGGTGATAAGAGAAGATGGGGCAAATGAAGAGGAGGTGGAGGAGGAGGATGGGAGAGAGAGAGAAGGATGGATGGCAGAGAAGGCGAGAGGAGTAGGCGTGTGTGTGGGTGTGTGGGTGTGGGGGAGAGAGAGAGAGAGAGAGAGAGACAGGGGGGAATGAAAATTATTAAAGTGTACCATAAATATACCATACGTTGCGGAAAAACTCACACTCTGTAAAACGGGCTTGTGATTCCATAAATTTTGAGAACCTTCGATGATGATAATGATAATAATAATCATCATCATCAAGGTAATAATAATGATAATAATAATAATAATGATAATAATAATTAATAATGATAATAATAATAATAATAGCAGCACCAGCAAGAACAAAAAATAATAAAAAAGATCAGTCTTGTAAGGGCCCACATAGATAAATATACAGTTTACCACATCATCAAACTAGCAGTAGAGCATAGTCCAGGGAAAAATTGTGTACGTTAGGGTAATAACGGGATTATTGTTGAAAGCACGTGGGTGAGTAAAGGACTTAGGAAAGGGTGGGTCCACGGAGATAAGGCGATGACTGATGGAAGCTTGGTGTCAACAGCGTGGAAGGAGAGAGGAGAGGGAGACCAATAATGTAGAGGACATCTGGAAGAGAGGAGAAGAGAGGAGGAAAGGAGTGAGGATAAAGAAGGGGAGGAGAAAGAGGAGAAGAGAAGAGAGAAGAGGAAGGGAGAGAGGTTCATGAGGGGAGGGGAGGAGAGGAGAGGGTACGGAAAGTTATGTGGAGAGCGTCAGGAGGAATAAGAGGAGAGAGGAGAAGGCAGGGGAAGAGGAAAGAAAAGGGAGAGGAAAGGAGAGAAAGGAGAGGGAAACTAACAATGTGGAGGGCGTCAAGAGGCTTGGGAGAGGAAAAAAGAGGAACAATATAGAGAAGAGGAGAAGAGACGAGAGGAGAGGGGGACTAATACTGTGGAGGGCGTCAGGAGAAAGTGGTGGTGATGTAGGTAATGATGGTAATTGGTGTGGGGGTGAGGAGGGGTGTTGAGAGAGTGGAGGGGGGAAGTGGAGGGTTTAGCTTAGAGGGTGGGGGAAAGGGGTTAGAAAAGGGAGAGGAATGAGTTTAGAAGAAAGAGCTTAGAGGAAAAGGAAAGGGATAGGGATGAGTTTAGAAGGAAAAGGAATGGGGGAGAAGGAGTGGAAAGAACTGAGAGAGAGAGGGGGGGGGAGGAAATGAGCTTAGAGGGAGAGGAAAAAGGGAAGGAGATGAGTTTAGGGGGAGGGAGAAAGAGGAAAGTGAAGGCGAGATGAGCCCTGAAGGAAGAAGATTGGGGAAGGAGGAAAGGAAAGAGCTTAGAGAAAGGGAAGAGGCAGGATTTGAGCGTATAAGAGAGGGGGGGGGGAAAGGGAAGGGGTATGAACGAATAAGAAAGAAAGGAGTAAAGGGAAGGGGTATGAGGGTAGAGAAAAAGTAGGGGGGAAAGGGAAGGGGGATGAGCTTAGAAAAGGGGGGAAGGGAAAAAGGGATGGGATTTGCTCAGAGAGAAAGGAAAGTGGATAAGTAAGATCAGGAAGCTAAACAAGACTCCAGGATTAGCTCTGGGTTGGGAAATGGCTGTGAGGGTAAAGGTGATTCACTCTGCCTCATACCGCCAAGAAGTAAATGGTGCGAGCGATTTGGGGAAGGGGAAAAGGGAGAGGAGGAGCTTGAGGAAAAAGGAAAGAGGGGAAGAGGTAGAAGGAGCATAGGGGAAGGGATTGAGGTGCTGAGGGGAAGTGGAAGAAGGACCATAGGAGATGAGGAAGAAGGGGATGGGGAGTAGGAGCTTAGGGGAAAAGGGAAGGAGTTTTAGGGAAAGAGAAGGAGGGGTCGCGGGCGAAGGAGCTTAGGGGAAGGGGTAGGAGGCTATCAAGTAGTCAGGCACCATTCCCACAGCACAAAAAAATAATAGGCTACCATATCACAAACATTCACACAGCCACCCCCATCCAGGCTGCTCGATGACCTGGCAGAGTCACCTTGGCCATAAAGCAAATTTTACCGCTCAGGTCCCTCCAGCCCTCTCAGCCGGTGCTCCAGGTTCTTATCCGTGGGTGGGGTGGAGGCGAGAAGGTGGAAATCATGAAGTAAAGGTCTTAGATACAGACTCCATCCGACTTTCCACTCTGCGGCTAATGCGATTTGGAATGGATTTAAGGATTATGTATTTTCTCTGCCTCCACCTCCCACCCCACTGCTTTGTCTGCGCCTCCTCCTCCTCCTCCTCCTCCTCCTCCTCCCCTCTTTCCTGGCACGGTTGACCCCATCCCCTTCCTATATCCTCCTCCTCCCCTCTCAAATCTCCTTCTCCTTTCCCTCCCCAGTCTTCCTTTAGAGCTAATGAAGGCTTAAGCGAGGACTTTTCTTTTTTATTAGCTCTGCTATTTTCGCGTCAGAATTTTCGGATTCTAATTTTTCATTTGCTTTATTATTATTATTGTTATTATTATTAGTAGTAGTAGTGGCATTAGTAGCATTATTACAGTATTATTATTATTAGTACCTCCCACCCCCACGAAATTCCCCTCGCCCCCCACGAAATACCCCTCACCCCCCACGAAATACTCCTCACCCCCACGAAATACCCCTCACCGCCCACGAAATACCCCTCACCGCCCACGAAATACCCCTCACCGCCCACGAAATACCCCTCACCGCCCACGAAATACCCCTCACCGCCCACGAAATACCCCTCACCCCCCACGAAATACCCCTCACCCCCCACGAAATACCCCTCACCCCCCACGAAATACCCCTCACCCCCCACGAAATACCCCTCATCCCCCACGAAATACCCCTCGCCCCCCACGAATTACCCCTCACCTCCCAAGAATACCCCTTACTCCCACCCTGTTCCTCCATCCCCTCCCTCTGTTTCCACCTCTTGGCTCCAGCTTTATTGTGTGGTTGGGAGTGGGGCATAAAGGGAAGTTGGTGTGTGGCTTCAATCTGCTGTATTGAGGCGAGGAGAGAGAGAGAGAGAGAGAGAGAGAGAGAGAGAGAGAGAGAGAGAGAGAGAGCAGAAGCAAAGAGAAAGGGAAAAACCTGGTGAAACTCATGGAAGTTAAACCAGACCACAAACTTGATGTGAGAAAGAGTAAACCGATGATAAAACCCGAAGGAGAGGGTCAACTTATGGCCTAGGACAGGTTTTACGGCCTCTCGTCAAGTCATTAGAGGCTATTAGATGATTTAACGGAGAGTGTGTTAATTGCGCTGTCAGAGGTCGTTCGCTTCTCAGATTTTTTGCATGTATTTAAAAAGTCTCTTCTACTTTTTCACTTTTTTCTTTTATTTTTCACTTTTTTTTCTCTACTTTGAGACATTATTTTCTGTACTACCTGACGTCTTTTTAAAGCTAGGTAATGTTTTCTGGCTGTAGTATCATCATTGTCATCATCATCACCGAGTCCTCTTCGAACTTCTGTACTAATTCCCTGTCCCAAATTGTACCAACACAAATACAATAAACGTCATTATCTTGAAGTCCTGTATTGAATTTCCCTTAAGACGAGTATAATAATATGTTACAGTATGACATGAACGTTTTTTACTACGCCCCAAATATATATATCTAATTTTCAAGGACTGCACCAAAAATTTACCTCATGGACAAAATGGAAGTAAAATTTCATCCCTAAATAAGATTAATTTTTCCCGGTTTCTCATCTACACTCACTTCCAAGAAATATATACAAAAGCATCTCAGAAAAGGACGAGTTATATTTTTTTTATATAATTCCCATTTCTCTCTCTCTCTCTCTCTCTCTCTCTCTCTCTCTCTCTCTCTCTCTCTCTCTCTCTCATTAACGTGAAACTGAACTGCAGAAGGATTAACTGAACTTAGTGCCTGAAATTCAGATTAACTCGTCAAGAGTGAGTAGGTGGAACTAAGAGACAGACACAGACAGACAGACAGAAACAGACAGAGAGGGGAGAGAGAGAGGGAAGGAGGGAGGCAGATAGACAAATAAATAGATAGATTGTTTGTAAGAGGACAAGGAAAACATACGGGCACAGATTGACACTCGGACACAGAAAGCTAGATAGATCGATAGATAGGTAGGTAGGTAGGTAGAGAGAGAGAGAGAGAGAGAGAGAGAGAGAGAGAGAATCAATTAACCCTTTGACCGTGAGGGAAAACATAAGCATGCATTTTCTGCTACCGGTCAAACCAAATTTTTTTCTCCACGCTAAAGTTATATGATTTTTTTTCTTTCGCGTGGCCTCTCATTATATATAAAGTTTGGTCTGGGAATTTGAGGTTTATTTTTATCTTACTATCTCCGGCCGATTTTATTCAGCTTTAGATAGAATTTTTGAGATAGAGGGGTTACATAGAGCCTTCATAAGCGTACTCAGTGAAAGAAGTGTTTCCTGTGCTCAGTAAAATCGTCTGAAGCATGCAAATACGTAGCTGGAGAGGGATGCCAGAGTCCACAGCGTCTCAGTCCCCGAACTGTGACATTTTCCCGTGACTTTAACCAAAATTTTTATCATCTTTCCAAACACATGATACATACATATAAACACACAGACAGACATGGATACATAAAGACAGACAGACACAGACAGGCACAGAAACCGACCATGTTATAATAGATGCATATAAGGAAAACTGAATGCCATCATAGTGAAAAGGATAGGCATTTCATTCTTAACAGGTGATTTTTTTTTTCAATTTTGAATTACATAAATTAATACGTAAATAAATACATTAAGAAAAAACAACCCAGCTTCATTAGAGTAAGGCCCAATATTAACGTAATAGTATAACATCTGCATTATATTATATGTGTGGCCAGCGTATTAATATAACACTGCAGTAAATAACTGGCTTTCACTCCCTCTCACACATTCATCCATCTTAAGTAGCCCAGTGAACCAACACAGCACCCGGATTAACCCAGAGAGTGGCTGGCTTACCCGACATTTGAAGCGGCTTGGACGAATCATACCCCCCAAAACACCCTCCCCCCCCGCCACACACACACGCACACGCACGCACACGCACATCACCCCACACCCAGGCACTAATACACTCAAGCCCCACCATTGGAATAAGCTCGTAAGTGGGTTTTATGTTCCGGCTCAGTGATGAATACGAAATCAGGAGGCAGGTGGTGAGAGAGAGAGAGAGAGAGAGAGAGAGAGAGAGAGAGAAAGAGAGAGAGAGGGTGGGAGCATGAGAATAGTTGGGTGGGTGGGTGTACGTCGGTGCGTGCTTGAGAGAAGGTGGAGGTTTGGCTGAGTGGATGAATGAGTGAATTATAAATGGCTTGGGAAGTTGGTGAAGGGGTGGGGGGGGGTGTCAGAGATGAGAGGTAGAGTATGTGTGGGTGGGGAAGTGGATTAGTTTTGTGTGGGTGGGGAAGTGGATTAGTTTTGTGTGGGTGGGGAAGTGGATTAGTTTTGTGTGGGTGGGGAAGTGGATTAGTTTTGTGTGGATGGGGAAGTGGATTAGTTTTGTGTGGGTGGGGAAGTGGATGTGGTTTGTGTGAGGTTATAAATAGACAAGTACACTGTCTCTGCTTCTCTCTTTCCTTTCGTCTCTTTTATCTATATCTTCTGTTTTTAACTGCCTGTCTACCTCCATCTATCCAATCTCTCTCTCTCTCTCTCTCTCTCTCTCTCTCTCTCTCTCTCTCTCTCTCTCTCTCTCTCTCTTTTCCGCTCAGGTGTTCAGACCTTAATTAACGGCGGGCAGGTAAGGCGTCCACCTCAGCAGGTACTGGCAGACGTGACCTGAACCAATGAGCCAAGCAAAAGCAGACCGCAATTGTCAGCTCTATTTTCTGGACTCTGGAAACGTCAAATGTAATTTTTTGAGTTTATTTTTTCCTCCGTCCTAAAATGTCAGCTCTGGATTTCGGTAATTTCGACTATGCAGACGCCTTTGTCAGCTGCATGTAATCTGATCCTGTAAATTGTTATATCCTCAGGTTTATTTTCTGGATTTTACACGTGTCAGCCGTGGAATCTGTGTGATCAAATTGTCATTTTAATTTTCTGGAATTGTGGAATTGTTAGCTGTTGGGTTTGATATTGTTAGTTCTGTTATCTGGAATGTGTACAGTAAGTGGCACCTATGAAATTTTTTTTTGTCGGCTGTGCATTTCGAAAATGTCAGCGTAATTTTATGGAATTCTGGAAATGTCAGTTGTTTAGATTTGGTATTTTCTGCAATCTGAAATGGAACTGTTGGCCATAGAGCTTATTATGGGAGGCTGTGAAGTGCGAAAATCATTGTCCTTTTTTTTTCCTATAATCGTAGAATTATTAGATGTGGAGTTTGGTATTATTAGCTTTATTTACTGAAAACTGGAATCTGGAGCCATTGCTTTTGAATCTGGAATTTGGAAGTGTTAGCAGGGAAGGTTGTTTTTGTTAGTTGTGGAGTTTAGATTTGACACATTATTTTATGAAATCTTGGACTGTCATCTGTCGCAAGAGAAAATGTCAGCTTTGGAATCTGGAACCTTTGTCACATTAGTATCATCACCTGCATTTTGTGAAGTTTATCTGCTATATTTTCTGGAACCTGCCGGCTTTGCTTTCTGGAATCTGGAATTGCCTGCTGTGAAATATGGATTTGTATCGTTAAATAGTCGAGACTGGAAATGCCGGCTTTTAAGTCCGGGTTTGTCAGCTATATTTTTCAGAATCTGGAAGTGTCAGCTGTCGAGTTGGAATTGCTAGTTTTATTGCCTGAAATATAGAGCTGTCTGGTGTGCTGTCTGAATCTCTCTGTCCATCAGCCATTACAGTTTTGCATTTATTTATCTGTCTGTCTGCTTTTCTGTGTCTATCAACTCCTGTCTGTTTCATTGTCCTTCTCTCATCGTTTCTTATTTTTGTTTGCCTGTCGCCTCTTATCTCTATACTTTATGTGCTATATCTGTCTTCTGTCAGTCTGTATCTGTCTATCTATCTGTCTTCTGTTTATCTGTATCTGTCTATCTATCTGTCAACTATCTGTATCTGTCTCTCCATCTGTCTCACCACCTCTCTCTCTTCTACTCTGTAACCGGACCAGTCTTTTGAAATCCAGCACCATTGCATGCCATAGACACTTTGCATGTAGGGACGGCGACTGACCCCTTTGTGACATTGAATGTAAAGCAGCATGGCAAAATGAGTCTGGGAATACTTTCTAAACCTTTTTCAACACATTTACGTTTTTTTTTAGTTTAATATTGCTGCTCCCAAAACATTATTTTAAAATTTGATGAGTTGGTGTTTTTTTTTTTTTTTGGGGGGGGGGGTATATGTTCTTGCCATCCACATTTTTTTTTTTTCACGACAGTTCAGGCTTTATGAGACTCGTATGTTCTAACATTACAAAAATTCCTAACCCCTTTCAGCTCGGTTGATGGTCAAGTCCTTTCAGATTAGAGGGCTGAGTTGACTAGTAACCAAGGAGTATTATCGCTGCCTCATTACTAAGGCTAATCTAATTCAATGCAATCGCAACTCGTTATTCAAATTATGGGAGTGGCATGGTTCTTTCAAGCAACACAAAACAAAAATCTTGAAGGAGACTCTGAACTCTCTGTTTGACTCTTCCACCTCGAAGAGTTTGTAATATAAATAAAAGTCGCATATAAATAACAGGAAAATCACCTCCCACCTTGCCTAAAACCTGGCCTCTGGAATAATGTACTGGTATTCCACTGTCAAGAAGATGCAAAGGACTTTAGAATTCCTGCATAAGATCCCCAGCCCAGTCTCTGACCCAGCTGCTATTTATGTATGTATGTATGCATGTGAAGATTTGCAGAGCGTTAGTAAAAGTTTCTCTTCAGGAGACACTACCACATTCCACACTGCCACAGAACTGCTAGACCTCAGACGACCGCAATATTCATACTTCCACAATATTCTTACTGCCACAATATTCATACTGCCGCACCTCACATTGTCACAATATTCATACTGCCGCCCCTAATACTGCCACAATATTCATACTGCCGGACCACACACTGCCATACCTCGCTCTGCTACACTGCCACATCCCACATTGCCACATACCACACTGCCACACCCCACACTGCCACATACCACACTGCCACACCCCACACTGCCACATACCACACTGCCAAACCCCACACTGCCAAACCCCGCACTGCCACACCCCACACTGCCAAACCCCACACTGCCAAACCCCACACTGCCAAACCCCACACTGCCAAACCCCACACTGCTACATCTCATTGCCACGGTATTCACACTGTCGCACCCCTAACATACCTCACGCCACCACACCTTACACCACACCTCACACCACACCTCACACCACCACGCCTCACATCACCACACCTCACACCACCACGCCTCACACAACCAGTTTATACACACACCACACCTCAAACACACCTCTCTGCCGCTCCGCACATCTCAGCGTCTCACACTGCCACACAAATACACATCACAGTCACACCTCACACTGCTACACCTCCCGTCTCTCATTACACCGAGACTTTTCCAGCACACTGTAGACACCCCATCCTGTATGCATCTATGCAAACAACAATTTGCAGCTCCTGTTTTCCATATTCCTCTTTGTGCCCAACGTTTACTCTATTTGTTTATCTAATTTTAATCTCTATGTATATAACCCTATGACCTTGACCTGGACCTGTTGTTACAATCTCAAAAAACACTAGGTCAGCTTTTTGGCTACCTCTCAGTCCTTCCACCGAGTTGGGTTAAAATCGGATGAAAACTTTTTGAATTGCTGTGTTTTTACACACACACACACACACACACACACACACACACACACACACACACACACACACACACACACATCGTAAAAGAGATAATTTCCATTCTCGCGCGGGTTTGATAATAATTATGACACCCACTACTGCTACTATCATCGTTAGGACTCCCTTTCCCCAATAAAAGAACTACATCTCCAAGCTTGGTAAATCACAGTAAATCCAGCCCTAATAGAACGCGAATCTTGCCAATCCTGAGCTAATCCTCCATCAGATCAGGCCCTTCACTACAAATTCGGCTATTTGGCGTTGGAGTCCCACTTCAGACTGCAATCTACAGTGTTCTCTCTGTCCCAGGGATACACGGTACTACAGAGGAAATATGTATGAGAGGGCCTTTGTTTGGTGGGGGGAGAGAGAGAGAGAGAGAGAGAGAGAGAGAGAGAGAGAGAGAGGTTGATGATGATTACATTAACCCCATCTTTATAGGAGGTGTTTAACAAGTTGGATAAATTCGTCTGTAGGCAGAATGAAAAAATATATACAAATCTGACGTCAGAGGAGAGAAATAGTTAACTTCACCGGCCCTCAGCTTGTGTACGTCTTTCATAAATCGTTCCATCAACCATCAAGGGACTTATTTCGACTTAGGTTTTATTTTTAGGAGTGATTTTTCGAAGTGGAGAGGTTTGATACAGCCTACAGTAACTCCTTTAGTAAGAGGGTTTTTTATAAGTTGAATAAAATTGTCTAGAGAAAGCTTGAGGAAACTACTGTGTAACGTTGGTGTAGTGGAGAAGTTGACCCGACCCCCGTCAGCTTGTGGCCGTCCTTCATATTTCATCCTGGCTACCATCAAGCGACTCTGTTCAGCTTACAAGAGATCCCCGGGTCTAATGGGCTTAGAAACAATCTCCATTAAGAAGACGAGGCGCGTGGCTTTAGGCAGGAGAGGAGGATGGGAATATATTATAGTGTAAGGGTCTTATTCTAGATGGTTTAGGAGCTGCCTAGCGCATCTTCTTTACTAATTTTTTTTAAATTGATGCGCCAATATTTTCGTGTGTTATTTGTGAAATTTGTGTGGATTTATGAGAGATAATAACAGTAGACTCATCTGAAACGTGAACCTGGTTAAATGCAGGCTGTTGTCATGATCCTTCAGTTCACCATCCTGTTTTGGGGAGACAGGGAGCTGAGGGACGTTTGTATAATCTGGCAGCCCCACCGCTCAGTTACATCAAGTGCCACCACGTGAAGGCCTCCCTCTCCATCACCTGATAAGTTGTAATATGTAGAATTTATCGTTAAGGATGAGATGTTATAAATCCTCCTAAATTGGCGAAAATAATGACCGTGAAGGTTCTTGAATTGAGTGAGAAGATAAAGCATAAAGTGATGAGAAGGACAGTGTGAATGGGGGAAGCTGAAGCTGAGAGGAAGTGGGGAGGGGATGAAATTAAAGACTAGAAAGAGGGATAAAGTGCAAGGATGGAGAGAGATCAAGAGTAGAGAGTAACAGAAAAGGAACGAATAGATGGTAAAAGAGAGAGAGAGATAACGGAAGAAAGCATACAGTAATACAATGAGAGAATAGAGAGGAATATGAAATACAAAGAGATAAATATTGGGAGAGAAAGATGGTAAACAAGAGAGCACATGGGAATAAAGAGGGACAAAGAAGGAACGCGATAGAGAATAGGGAGGAATAGAAGATGAAAACAGAAGAGGAATTATGTAAAGAAGAACACTAGTGAATAAGATTGAAATTGAAGGAGGGAGAGGAAGACAGCAAGCAAAAAAGCACTAAACGGTGAGGAATGGATTAACCAGGAGAGGATGAAGAGACAGGGGAATGTGGAAGAGGGAGGGGGTGGGAGTGAGAATGAGTCTGCAAGGTAAAAGAAGGGATCAAGGTACAGGAAAGTGGAGGGCGTTATGTTGCGAATGTACAGTGTAGAGACTCAGGGAACGGATTATCTAGCCTATGCCCTGAATTGGATGCATGCAAAATACACAGAAGGAAAATCCAAATGACTAGATATCCTCCATGGCTATTGCGTGGTACGAAAGTTTTGTATGTCCTAGAAATGTTGTGGATGTTGTTTGATGTGAATGTTCTGCGGTGTGGTATGCATGTTTTTGTATCAGAAATATTTTATCAATGTTGTCTGGTGTGAGTTGTGTGTGGTATGGGTGTGTTTTGCTCCTGTGTGCATAGACTAGGAATCCATCGTGTGTGTGTGTGTGTGTGTGTGTGTGTG
Source organism: Coenobita brevimanus (assembly GCF_032717465.1). NCBI lineage: Eukaryota > Metazoa > Arthropoda > Malacostraca > Decapoda > Coenobitidae > Coenobita > Coenobita brevimanus. The sequence continues at coordinate 14,335,566 of NC_137027.1, forward strand.
TGTGTGTGTGTGTGTGTGTGTGTGTGTGTGTGTGTGTGAGACTATTGTGAAATGAATGTTGTATGTAGTGTAGAATAGGACTGCAGTATACATTTATTATCTAGAAATGTACTGAGAATGATTTGAAGGGTAAGTATTGTGTGGTTGAATACTGTGAAAATTGTGGTCGAAACAATCTAGTACTCTTTTTCAGCTAAGGCCAAACGATTTTATGCACCTGTGAGTAAATTATTGGAGCCTGTGTGCCAAAACTACCACCATTACCCATCATATGGTCGAAATAACTCTAGTATTATTACCTAACGCGAGACGATTTTATTTAGCTGGGTGATGAGAGCATAGGATTAAACAAATACTCCACCGTGAATGATGGACTGGTGATGAGAGATGAAAATAGACGACGGAAACAAAGATAAATGATGAAGAACGAAGGTCTAGTATGAGGGACGAGATTAAGTGGTGAAAAAATGATGATAAATGATGAAGAATGGTCTCGAGAACGCACCTCCTATTATTCCCTTCTGCTGCTCAGGCATGCTTTAGATTTCAGTCAGACTAATACCAGACGATTTTATTCAGCGATTATGTTCAGCTCTAGTAGTGACGGGGATAAGGCTAAATCTACCTCTTAATAGTCAAGAATCTCTTCTGAGCTGAGTAAAATCGTCCGTGAAGGACAAACTGAAATGGAAAATGCCACAGTTCGGAGGATATTAATCTCTTATCAGTAATGATTAATTTCAGCAGACAGCACTTCTTTATGTACTCCTCCATCTTTTGCCTTAACAAAGTCGGAGTCAATAGCCTTAATGTCCCTAGCCAGTGTCGATCCTCCCTTCCACACACACCACCATTTCCACCATCACCCGATCTCCACGGCACACCACCCTCTTTCTATACTCTCGCGTCCCCCTTCTCTCAGCAGGACAAACAGTAGTAGATAAAGTTTCACACAGTGTCAGCTCGGTTACTTAGTCGTGTTGAATACTGTGTGCTAGAGTAGCGAGGAGTGTGTTGAATTTTGTGTGGTGCGGGAAAGATTGTGAGTCTGTGTGTGCGTGCGTGCCTGCCTGCCTGCCTGCGTACGTGTGTGTGTGTGGGGGGGGGTTCTTTATCCTTGTATCTTCTCTCTCTCTGTGGTGGAGGTCAGGTGGCGGAGGGAGTGGGGAGGGAAAGAGAGGAGGTCAGCGAAAATGTTGTCTGATCCGGGAAAACCCATTGTGACAGTTGTGTGCTGTCCGGAACGCAACCAAACTTTGTCAGGAAGGCAGGATGTGTTCACTGTATTATGTTCCCTCTATCGCTAAGGAAACCAGCTCACGCACTGGTACCCAAGGAATTGCTGCCGGTGTCTGAATTCCTTTTGTCCTTAGATTATAAACATGAAAGAAATTTAGACCGAGGTTAGATTTCCTTTGTTCTTGGATTATTATGATAGATTTATGATGATGATGACAGCGACAATGATAGATGACAGTGATGATACTGATGGATGACGAGGACGAGGATAACGATGCCGCCAATAATGATGTTTTCCGACACATCCACAAAGCTGAAAACCACATACACAGGCTTCTTGGATAAGGAACCCTTGCGGTATTTGGCAGAGAAAGTTGCTCACTCTTACAATGATCTTTTCGTACCTTGATCCGGGATAAGGTGTGGGTGGGGGGAGGGGAATATCACATTGTGTTGTGGAACTTGTCAGGTGTGAAATTTTAACAGTCTCGATTCGAAGTCCTCTTTTTAACCATGTTTGTATATCCACACATACACAAGTGCGCGCGCGCGCGCGCGCACGCACACACACACACACACACACACACACACACACACACACACACACACACACACACACACACACACACACACACACACACACACACACACACACACACACACACACACAGAATCAACATCATTTCTGAGTATTGTAGACCTCTGAAGTTAAAATATACAAGCTTTCCTGTCCAATACACGATATAATGAGCAAACACTGAGTACAAGAGTGTGGGGGAGAAAGGGGAGGGGAGAGGGAAGAGAAAGAAAGGAGGAGGAGAAGGAGGTGGAGGTATGGATAGAGGGGAAGTAAGTGGAGGATAGAGCAGGAGGTAAAGGGGAAAGAGGGAAGAGTAAAAGTAGAAAGAAGGGAAGGGAGGGAGAAAAGGGTAGGGAGAGGGGCGAACATAAGGTGGAGGGAAGGGTAGGGGAGGAGATAAAAGTAACGGAGGAAGGATAGTGTGCGAAACTACATGAAGAGCATAAGGGTACAGAGAGGGAAGGGCAAGGTGAAAAGAGGGGAAAGAGTAATGTGCGAAAGATTAGGATGGGATAGAGAGAGAGGATGAGGGGATGGGAGTGGAGAGAAGGGAAGTGAAGAAAGCACAGGAAAAGGCTAAGAAAGGAAAAGTAGAGAAGGGAGCAGCAGCGTGTGTGTGGAAGCAGAAAGAAAGGTAGTGGTGAAGGACAGTAGAGAGAACGGTATAAAAGGTTGATGCTAGGGTGCGAGGTAGAGGAACAGGCAGAAAGAGCTAGATAAAAACGTCAGGTGGTAGCAATAGTAGAAAAACAGTACGTCAGCGCAGAGAAGGGGTTAAGCTCAGCTACTCTTGAGATACCATGGTAATCACTGTCTGTACTCACATTAGCGTACTATGGCTACCAATTAACTACAGGTCATTTGTATTAAAGTCTACGGCGTTTCACTTCCCCTCTTTAATTAATGGAGCGTCAGTGGGAGTTTATATGTAGCGGATCCCACATTCACCCCGGGGAATTATGTGAAGGGCAGAATGGGTAATATAACTCGTTCTCCTCAGTATCATTGACGCTTGGTATAAATTCAGTGCCAGTCACCCCTTCTGTTTAAACCTAGTGCCACTCTCTCCTTTGTACCACTGAAACAGCTACTGGCTGTATGGCTATTTTAAAGCATTTCGTAACACTGATGACGTTTGGCTTAGTCAGGTGGTAACACTGCTTTCACTTTAACTTACACTTGAAGTGCCTTGTCTTAGCTGTACTTAGAGTTTAATATTAATCTGTGATGCTGGTCATGAGGAATTGCTGTGGAAAGAATATAGAACCGTAGTACTGTCCAATTCATTTATTCAGATACGTGACGTAAGGTGCAGAAACACAAAACTCTGGGTCAGATTAGAGTGAAAATCGTATAGGTCATTTTTGGTTACGATTTCGATAAACTTAACAGCCGTACCTTTCTTAATGATAAACGTCCAACTTAAGGTGTTAGCTTGACAGGGATAGTTCTTATTTCCAGGATTAAGCGAAGGAATATCGGCGGGTGGCTGGAACTGGATAGAGCGAACGAACATGAGATGTGATAGCGAAACGTTAAGGATATTTTTGTCAATCACTTTGGATGAATTGTATTATTGAGCATTTATCGATACCAGCGTGCATATAGGTATTGTTAGACTGATGCATTAGAAATATCGATTGATCGATCCATAATTGACAGACACCTGGTAAATAAATGAGTAGAAACATTATTCCCGGCTTCTTCCAATTTCTCTTGGTATAATCGTGGAGATGAATAAACAGACAGTGCGTCGGGTTCACTGACTCAATTAGACAGACCGATGAGCACATAGACAGAGAGACGTACAGATAGGTGGATGCATAGACTGCCCCGTACATTCTACAAACAGAATATTGCCTCCCTGCAGTATGGTCAAGGGTGCATACTACTGTGGTGGCTAAAAAATTCAAGCTGGCAGAGAACACATGCTTGACGGTTCACCTCCTTACGCACTTTGTTCGTCGATGAGTAGGGACTTTCTTCTTTAACGAGTTCCGAAATTCCCCGGGCAGGTGGCGCTGGCTCACACGTACCATCATTAGCGGAATCGAAGTTTCTTAAGTAGGAGAGTGCTTGTGTTACGAAGTTGTAGTAGGTCACATAGCTTGGAGGGAGGTTGGGACGTATATGTTTTTGAGAGAGAGAGAGAGAGAGAGAGAGAGAAAGTAAAAGGAAAGGATGGAAAAGCGATGGGTAGGGTTCAGAAGTATGAAAGACACTGAAAACAGTACGAGAAATCCACCCATACTATCCTTCCCTTACATTTCAGCAGCCCGCCTCTCCTTCAACCCCCTTGCTTCTCCGACTAACGTATCGTAAAATCGCTATGTAAGAACTTTAATAATTACGGCTGATTGTTAAATTGCGCACCACGGCTGAGATGAATGCCGACAATTATCCAGCTCTGCATAGGGCTGGCTTCGTGGCCTCTCAAGTCTGGAATGATTTAATTACGTTTTACCAGCGATTGGGGTGTTTTTCTTTATACCTCTTTTTCTTTACTGTTAATGAAAAGGGTAGTATGAATAGTATGAGAGTAGAATTGATAGTATATAACGGTAATTATATGGATAGAGGTAGAGAGATAGGTAGATAGATCATATATTTACATATATATCAAAATATTGCCATGAAATTCCTATCATTCACATCAGGCTGCAGCAGAAAATCAGTTATGTGTGTGTGTGTGCGTGTGTGCGTGTGTGCGTGTGCGCGTGTGCGCGTGTGCGTGCGTGCGCGCGCGCGTATAAGTGGGTGCATGTACCCTTGTCATCATTGCATAATTGCACCAGTTTATCACAGTGCAACTAAAATAACATACTGTGATTCATACAATGGTTCACAGTCCTTTGATCTATTGTTCCCATCCTTTCCCGAGCCTTCAGTCAGGGCCTTAATCTCCGCTTCAGCTACATCTTTGATTTTTCTAGTTTGCTACCACCAGACGATTGAATTAAGCTAAGTAATATAGTCCCTTAAACAGCGAAGAGGTTAGTGAGGGCTGTGTCTTACCCCTCCTCTGCGAAAAGTAACTCTAATGCTAAATAAAATGTGAAAATAGAGAGTAAGTAAAGAGGACCTCAGTAACTTAGAATGTCTCTCTGAACCAGAATGATATTGTCCTTTGATAGCTACAAAAATGCGTTAGAGTCAGAGGGATATTATTGGAAGTGATATATATTGTGCTGTAATGGAGTCTTTGCTTTTGATGACACTGGTTTTGTAAAGGTTGTTAAGCAATTAGTTCAGAATGGGGACTGGCAATTTCTGGTAGTCAGTGCAAAATACACGTCAAAGGCCATTCAGACACACACACACACACACACACACACACACACACACACACACACACACACACACACACACACACACACACACACACACACACACACACACACACACACACACACACACACACACACACACACACACACACACACACACACACACACACACACACACACACACACACACACACACACACAGTATCTCAGGGGGTTATAACAGTTTAGCCACCCCAGGCCGGCGTCTTGAGGGCTAACGAGATGATCCTCCTTTGTCTGAGAGGATCCCTAAGCCCCGTGACCCAACTTTCAGCCCTGAGTCATTTTTCTTGTCCACTGCGTCAGCGCGATTATTCCTGCCTAGATACTGAGCTTCTTATGTCCCCCTCCCCCTCCTTCCACCCCAGCCTCCTGCCTTAGTATTGAGCCTCCAGCCTAGACACTGCATCTAGATATCTTACCTAATTTCCTTCCTTCAATTCTCTTCCTTCTTTCCTTCCAGCCCTCTCAATTTCCATCCTTTTTTGTTCTTTCTATGCCTTATCCTTCATCCTTTTTCTCTTCCACTCCACCACCACCTCACAGATCCCTTCCCTTTCTCTTCGCTCCTTCCCTTCCATCTTACCTTCAGTTTTTCCACTCTCTCACTGCATTCTCTTCCCTTCCTTCATTCTTCTCCATTCATCATTCCTTCTCCCTTCTACCACTACCCGTAACTCTCACTTTCCCTCTAATTTCATTTTCTCCTTCCCTTTGTTGAACTTCATTTTCATCCTTCCTCCTCTTCCTCTACCGTTCATCCCTTCCATCATTCCTTCCATTCTCTGTCTCCTCCATCTGCACCCCTCTCTCCCTCCCTCCTTCTCGTCCTCACTTCCTTCTTTTTCCCCTCTCCTGCCTTCGCGTTCGTCAGCCCTAGTCGGAAGTAAACAGGGGTATAAACAAGGAGAGGGAGAGTTTACACCGTGCCAGGCCTTTGTTACTCACGTCGGAGGAAGTGGCGGAGACGAGAGAGTGGAAGAGTAACGCGGGTGGGGTGAGGGACAGGCTAAGAGGAAGATTGAGTTGTTTTGGACGCTCTATTTAACCCCTGGTGCTGGAGAGGGACGCCTTCAAGTGGTAGCACTGATAAAAACGAGCTACTTTTCTGCCTGTTTATTTAAGCGTCACGCAGCTCCTTCCTTACCCCCGAAAGGAGGAGGATGGGCTGCATTAAAACAGCTTCAGCACCAGTCCACCGGGTCCACCTTTGAGATGAACCTGGGGCTACCATTACTCATACTACTACTACTGCTACTACTGTTTAACCCCTTCAATACAAGTGGTCTTCCCCAAGCTGAAATTGTAGTTTCGGAGGGACCTTTTAACTCGCTACCCCTTCTTCTCTTTCTCTGTACTACACTCCAAATAGTCTTTAAATGGCATCAAATTCCCCTCATTTAAGAGAACTAGTATACCTTTTCGTTCTTAAGTGCAAAAAAATTGATATGCCTAAAGATAATCCCTAACCCTTTGCTTCTATAATTACAGAGTTCCCAAAACTTAATACAATTTCCACACCATTTTGTACGTGACTAAAATTAATATCTCCTTAAAAGTAGCGTCTTCGTTTCAGTTTATTAATTATACCGTCAGGCTAAAGTGCTCGTATTTGGATCAGGCATAAGAAACAGTCTCCATTAATAGAGCATGGGGTTTTTCTCAACGTGTTAATTTGTAAGTGCCAAATTTCTCTCACTTCTTCCTACGTGAGAGCAAAGTTTAATCTGCGTGAAGAACGTGATTTGTTTATATGTTTGTTCCGTGAGTACCGTACCAAACTTCTCTCACCTATGCGAATTTTTTATAACTCTTTTTGCATGAGTGCACGAATAAATCCGCTTTCCAAAACATGGATATTAACTATATTTGTTTCGTAAGTACCAAGTTTGTGACCTAAGCGATTTTTTGCCTTGTTTTTACCTACATAAATGAAATATTTAGTCTTCCTCCTGGACCTGAATAAATGGTGAGTAAAGCCGAGGGCGGTCATGAATATGGAGATAGTCAGGGAGGCTGGCTACAAGTAATACGATTTATAAAAAAATAACAGAGTATGGTGGTGGTGTTAGGGTAAAGGGAAGATAAAAGGAATTTTTTTTTAGGGGGGTAGAAAGTTAAAGTTTGTGTGTGTGTGTGTGTGTGTGTGTGTGTGTGTGTGTGTGTGTGTGTGTGTGTGTGTGTGTGTGTGTGTGTGTGTGTGTGTGTGTGTGTGTGTCTGTCTGTCTGTCTGTCTGTCTGTGTGCCTTTATTTTTTTTTCTCATTCGTGAAAATTAAAGCTTTTGCCACAAATCACGAACCCAATTTTGTATTCAGTCTAATTGCTATTATAAGTGTCATTTCCCGTGGTGCGTAGACGAAGCGGTGTAGAAGAAAACAGCAATTTTAACTAAATCTGATTACACAGCTTATCAAAATTACCTCAAGTATAAACAGATGGTGGAGTGGGACGCCTTCATGTGGTGGCACCGATATAGCTAGTCGGCTTCACTGCCCAGTTGTACAAACGTGCCTCATCTCGCTTCCTGTTCCTCTCTCACCTATTCTTGCTCCCATTCCCTGCCTTCCATCTTCCCTCCCTCCTACCCCTTTCTCTTCCGCGATTGTCCATGCCTGACTGTCAGTTAAAGCCCCCATTCATCCATCACAACCCTCTCGCCCTCTGCCCCATCTCCCACACACAGGTTATTCCCTTATAGCCTAGTCTTTCACCTTATAACTTCAATAGGATTGGTTTTATTATTATTATTATTATTATTATTATTATTATTATTATTATTTTTATTATTATTATTATTAACAACCAAACCATAAAAGGGTTAATCGCAACGGCATTAACATTCTTCAGCCTCTGAGCTCCTTTTTCCCTTAATAAAATCGTCCGTCTGTAGCTGAAATCAAACACTAGAGTTATGCCGACCATGTGAGGGCTAGGACTGCTTATATTTTGGAAGGGCAAGTGAAAATGAATATAAACTTGAATTACTCTGAAAATATGGAGTCTAAAGCTAAACGCAAAGGATGAGGTCGGAAAAATTCTCAGTTCATTTCCATTTCTAAATTAATTTCTCCTGTACTGCTTTGCTCCTCCTCACATCTACTCTCTCTCTCTCTCTCTCAACACACACACACACACACACACACACACACACACACACACACACACACACACACACACACACACACACACACACACACACACACACACACACACACACACACACACACACACACACACACACACACACACACACACACACACACACACACACACACAGCCCCCGGAACTCACTGTTGGATCGTGACAGGGGATGACAGGGGTGTGTGAGCTCCAGTATAGGGGAGTGAAGGCGTGTAATGGACCCCTTACCCTTCACCTCTACCTGCCTTCTGCCCTTCCCTCACCCTCTTCCCTTCCCTCTCCCTCTTCCCTTCCCTCTCCCTCTTCCCTTCCCTCTCCCTCTTCCCTTCCCTCTCCCTCTTCCCTTCCCTCTCCCTCTTCCCTTCCCTCTCCCTCTTCCCTTCTCTCTTTTCCCTACTTATCCCACTTCCATCTCGCTCATACTCTTTCTTCTTCCTCCTGCCATCTTCCCTTTGTCCCCTTCTTCCCCATCTCCCTCCTATCACTGCTCCCCATCCCTTTTCCCCCATATTCTCGTTCTTCCTCATCCTCCATCTCCCTCCAGTCACACCTCCCATACGTATTCTACCCTTCTTATCTCGCCCCTGTCTCCCTGCCATCACTCTTCTCCCTTCCCTTCTCCCTCTTCTTCCCATCTCCCTTCCACACCTCTCTCCTATCCCTCCTCCCAGCTCCTTTCTCCACCATCCCTTCACTCCTTTCCCTCTTACCACTTCCTTTCTCGCGCATCCCTGCTCCTTCCTTTCTCGCCTTTCGCTTCTCCCCATTCCCTTCTCCCCTTTTCTTTTCCTCTTTTCTTCACCCATTCCCTTCTCTCCTTTTTTCCTCCCCCTTTCCTTCTCCCTCTCAGCTTCTCCGCTTTCTCCCCTTCTTCCCCCGCCTCCACCTTTGTTTTCCCTCCTTCTTTGATCCTTCCTTTTATTTAGTTTTTCCTGATCGCAAAGAAACTTATGTCGGTAGATAAGAACCCAAAACGATTTTACAAGTATGGACGGATTGTACAAAATGCATATTGATCACATTTGACTTGATACATATTAAAAACGGCATACATGAGCCTGTGAACTGTCAGAAATATGATAAAAGCTGCATACTTAAACCTAGGAATATGTAAATTATGTTACTTCCCTCCCTCTGACGCTGTAATAATTTTTCACAGACTGCTCTTTCATGAAGCAGTAAATAGCAGACATGAAAGGGCGTGGAAATATCGTTATTATTTTTTGTCGTTAATATTGAAGTAGAGAATTTTTCACCGAGAATTCATACTCGAGAACAACACTTCAAATCGCTCTTCTGAAACCTAATCCAGCGGAGAACTGAAAAAACGCGGGATCTGCAAACCACATCGATTTCCAGAGAGTGAGGGAAGGGTGAGTGGGGTGAGGGAGGGGGAGTGGTGAGTGGTGAAGGCCTGGGGATTGGGGGGATAGGGAGTGGGAGGAGGATATAGGTTACGCTGAGACGGCTCCAGGACCGCTTAATTGGCACAGACGCCATGCCTTGCCCAGCTACCTCACGCCCCGCCGCGTCTCGCCTCTCACCTTGCACAGGTAAATGCGCGGGTCTTGTTCGTCTACGGAGTTGACGGTGAGATGATGCTAGCAGGAGCGAAGGCGTGACGGAATTATACATAATTAAGTTGGTTTTGAGGATGTTAACAATTATAATAATAATAATAATAATTTATAATAATAATATTATTATTATTGTTATTATTTTTTTTTTCAGATTCATATTTTATCCTTTTTAGGGGGAAGGTACAAAACCGAAGTGAACCACGTAATAAAAAAGCATCAGCAAGGACACAAATAACAGCTCTTTATAATACCAGGATCAGTACAAACTCGAAAGGGAACTGCTATTTATTTAGTATATGACGCTGGCCGGCTCATGTCAGGCGCTAAGTGAGGGATGCAACTTTAATTCATCTACATGCATTTGGCTTTGGCACAGCAACGCGGTATTGGCCTGATTTAGCATTCCCCACTCTGACTTCTCTCCACCACTCCCACGCTCCTAAGTTACATATAAAGTGTGTCCCGCGAATTAGGCTATGTCGCATACTTCTGGAAGGTATTCATTGGTTAATTTTGAGTTGAGGGAGAGAAAAAAAGCAACATCAACATAGGCCCAATTTTCGTCTGTTGCGGAGCGTACGTTAGTAAACACCTCAAGAAAAGGACAGCATTAACATAAGTCCATTACTCAGCTGATTACCTAAAAAAAACTACGCAGCATAGGTCCAATCATCAGCCTTAAATAGCTTGGGTTACAAATTACCTGAAAAAATACATTAAATAGGTCGAATTATCAGCATTTACATAAGATTTTAATGACCTAAAAAAGAAAACACTACCGTAATGTAGGTCCAGTTCTCACCCTTTACACAGTTTCAGTTAAAGATGACCAAATGGGTGTATTATTTTGGAGACCAATTTTGTCCATAAGATCATCGGTAAGAGCAGTTCCGAAATGGCTGAGAGTTGACCCGAAATTGATATAGAATTTTCTACTCAAATTTTGCAGAAAGATAATGATGGTTTAGCTGTTTTGGTGATGCTGATGACAACAATAATGATGATGAGGATGATGATGATAATAAGGATGATGACGATGATTATGATGATGATGATGATGAGGAGGAGGAGGAGGGGGGGAAGGGGAGGGGGAGATGGAGGAAGAAGATAGGGGAGGAGAAGGGGAAAAGGGGAGAAGAGGAGGAAAAGAAGACTAGGAAGAGGAGGATATTTTAAGCTGCTTTGCTTAAGATGACGATGACGATGATGATAAAAATGTCATTATAACGCCTGCCAGAATTCTAAACTATATCTTTCAGTAATACTTTTAATATTGTTTTCGCTTTTACCTTGACTGTCCTCGAATCTCTCCAATATATACACTCATTGGTCCCTATTCCAGACTGCTCTTGATTTCCCTGGGGTTGGTCGACACGGCGAGGTGGGTGGTGTGTTGGTGTGGAAGGAGGAGTGGGAGGGATGTGATAGTGTGGTGGAGGATGGAAGGGCTAGGTGGAGGTGTGGTGAAGTAGGGAAGGTGTGTGTGTGTGTGTGTGTGTGTGTGTGTGTGTGTGTGTGTGTGGTGAAAGCTGTGGGGTGTAGTGTTGTGTGGTGGTGGTGCGGCCGTAGTAATGATGACGTGGTGCAAAATGGGAGAGCTTTTTATATGATAAAAAGGTGTGTGGTGCTGGTGGTGAAATGGTAGAAGGAGGGATGGGCTGAACTGTGTGCTGCTGTTGGTGATTAAGATGATAAGTGTGAAGGGTTATTGGTGATGGTGTTGTGGTGATAAAGCTGTGTTGGCATTGTGATGACTGAGAGAGAGAGGGAGGGGATGTGGTCTTGACAGAGGCAGAATGGGTAGGAACTGTAAAAGAGGAGGGTAGGAGGAAGATGAAGAGGTGGATGTAGTATGGTGGTTTTATATCCCAAGCTATCACAATCATCATCAACATCGTCATCACCATCATTTAATCCTATATCTCCCCTTAACCTTTCCCCCAAGCACTGTAACTCTCCTATTCCGTCCCGGTCCCTAATCAGAGCAGAAATAGACCTAGAAATTTATAATGAAGCACTGACGGGACGGCCACAGGGGAATACGGAAATAACATGTGTAATCCCTAACGGCATGTCCCTTTGCTTGCTTCAGAGGCGAGACACACTAACATGTTGGAATTTTTGCGTCTGGCTCTCTACTAATGATTTGTGGCTCTTTCAGATAATTATATTTCAATTCTTTATTTTTTGTTTATTTTATGTATTCCATAGTTACTTAATAACACACATGTTTAATAACGTTGTGTGTGTGTGTGTGTGTGTGTGTGTGTGTGTGTGTGTGTGTGTGTGTGTGTGCGCGCTAGAGAGAGAGAGAGAGAGAGAGAGAGATGAGGGGGGGAATTAAATGTAAACACTGTGAGGGAAAGAGAGGGAATGAGAAAAAGACATAGGCAGACAGAGAGACAGGAAACAGACAGAGAAAAGGGAAACAGAGAACGAAAGGAAAAAAGAATACAGAGAGAGGTCTGGAGCAATATTCGACGACCCAGCCCCTTATCAGATCAGACGCCAGTGGGCACGAGAGAGAGGAGTCTGTTTGCCGGGCAATATGTTGAAGAGTTTCCGACCCGTGTTTCCTGCCTCGGTGATTGTGCTTTGTGTGTGTGTGTGTGTGTGTGTGTGTGTGTGTGTGTGTGTGTGTGTGTGTGTGTGTGTGTGTGTGTGTGTGTGTGTGTGTGTGTGTGTGACAGATAGACAGAAAGACACAGCGACAGAGACAGATGGAGGGAGGCAGAGAAAATGCTTCTTTATATACGTTTTTTCGCGATCTGTGTGTATTTTGGTGTGTGTTTTATGCGTCGGGGTATTTTTCTGTATCTGGTGTTCGTATGTGTGTATCAATGTGTATCCTGAGTTTCTGTGTCAGTGTCTTTCTTTGTGTCAGAAGCGAAACTAAGGAATGGCGAGAAGCACAGGATTGCAGGACATGACTTGAGCAACCAAGCAGGCAAGTGGGTAGAAAGGTGGGAAGGCAAACAGAGAGAATAGAAAGTTAGAATGCCGAATAAGCAAGCAGTCAGTCAAGGATGCAAGCAGGTAGGTAGGTAGGAAGACATGCAAACAGGTAGGACACAAGACAGCCAAGCAGGCAGGCAGGAAGGGTATCAGACAAGCAGGAAGGCAGGGGGGCAAGTAGGCTAGGAGACAAACAGGTAGGCAGGCAGGCAGGGAAGCAGGAAGGCATGCAGGTAGACAGACACTGAAACAAGAAGGCAGGCAAGTAAGTAGACAAGGAGATACAGAGAAAAGAACCATAGAACAGGAGTGGAGGAGGCAGGCTGGCAGGCAGGCACAGAGGAAGGAACTTGGATTATGGATTAAAGGAGGGAGTCCAGAGAAGGAGAGCTGGATTAGAGGGTCTGGAGCGAGAGAGGAGGAAGACTAAGAATTGTTTCAGTCGCGTGGAAGAGGGAAAAGGTTACGATAGGAAATTCTTGGATCGCTGGTAAGAGAAAGGAATAGAAGATGATCACGAGTAAGGAAAAGAATTGCATTACAACAACAAATTAGAATCTTTAGATGGATGTAATGTAAGTAGAGTTTGTTAGGATCGGAAGGAAGAGGAAGAAGGTAGAGTTAGAGAGTTATAATTGAATATTCATTGATCACAAGTAAAATACAGTTAAAATATAGAATTTTAGTGGCTACACAGGGAGGAAGATGAAGATGGTAACGACTCAGGGTTACAACAGAAAGTTCTTAGATTGCAAGTGAGATGTGAAGTTATTTTGAAAAATATCTCGCCGGAATCTTTAGTGGATCTTGTTTAGCAGGAAGAAGCATTGTTATGGTATAGCCACAAGAGGGAGGGACAGGAGAGCAACACAGGATAAACGAATACAGTATTTTTATGATAAATGAGAGAGAGAGAGAGAGAGAGAGAGAGAGAGAGAGAGAGAGAATATAGTGTTTGAGTCGCGAGGAAAGGAAAGACGGTGGCGGAGGGGAGGGGTGTTAAGACCACTGGGTTAATAATGCAGGTTATTAAATCTGTTCATAAAACAGTTTTCTTCCAATACCGTATTCACCTACGGTATTTGGCCGAAACCATACAACGATTAGAGTTGGCGGACGAAGGTCTGGTAAAAACTATATCAAAGCAACTCGCCCAGATTTAGCAGCTGAACCAAAAACATGCGATAATGGTCAGGAATAAACAGAGAGTGAATTACCCTTATAATCTGCAGGCCGGACATCACCCAAACCATTAGTTTTACATATATTTTGATGTTATGGGAAAAATAAAAAGAAACACTCTGAGGCAGTACGGTCATGAGGAGGGAAAGTGAGATGACTAGAAGAGTATATGAAACTGAGGTGCCTGGGAAGAGGAGAGGAGGAAACCGAAATTGAGGTGGAGAGATGAGATGCAAGAATACATAAGCAAGCAAGAATGATGTGTTGTGGTCGGTGGGGTATATGCAGTGGATATTGGGACAAAAATTGCTGGAGTATCGGACGGTAAGTGGCGAGATAAACAGTTGGATACATAGATATTTCATTTATTTAAGCGTCCTTTTGCTTCCGTCCTGGAGGTCATTTTGTCGAAGCCACCCCTTCCAAGACGAGGCGTCAGGCAAATACATCAACAGATAAGTCGATAGACTAATAGATAAGACATTACATTGACGTCTGGTGGTCCTTTTTTTACTACCCCTTACAGGATGCGGCGGTAGGTAATAGGCACTTTTATTTTTTTCGCCGAGTCCCCTTTTTTCGGTAAGGGCTAAGGCGTTGCCCCTGGACAAGAGGACTCTAGGTTTGGAGCGTGTAGCTCTTTATGACCGGATGCCTTTCCTGATGTCTACCAATGACCCTTGTGTGGACTGGAACCTCCGACCCTTCGGCCACAGCGGAGCGCTTCAACCCACTGAGCCACGGCACATAGAGATAAATGAATAATAATAGGTAAAGACATGCAAAAATAAATAAATGAATAAATCAGATAGATATACGAATAGACGGATAGATCACAAGCAGATAGATAGTCAGTCATTGCATTAGCTAAGCCACAGCGACTCTTAGCGTCATCGGTAAAAGAGCTTCCTGTCACCTCACGGCCTCATTTCCGTTGCAGAGCTCGCCTTAATTAAAAACTGTGATCCATTTCCGCACAGGTGGGGTCGGTGATGCCACAGAGCTGAAGGTTGAGCGACCTGGTTTGACATCTGACCTAAACCTTGACTAATTAAATGGTGGTGGTGGTGGTGGTGGTGGTGGCGGTAGAGGTGGTGATTAGGGCTTGCAGTAGGTTTGTGGATATGATGATGGTTGTGGTGATGGTTATGATGATTGTGGTGATGGTGGTGATGGATATTTTGTTGACGATGGCCACCAGGATCAGGAATACATAATGATGGTGATAGAGGAGGAGGAGGAGGAGGTGGATGATTGGTGATGGTAACAGAGTTGAAAATATTGATGACGATTTTGCAGATGAAACTTTAGGCTATTGATGATGATGGTGATGTTGATGATGATAATGACGATGGAAACTGTAGCCAGAACAGACATTTGACCTCAACCCGTTGGATAATTAAAGGGAAATGAGGGTGAGATGAGTCATTAGGTGGAAACGAGCTGTTTTTTTTTTTTTTCGCTTCGTACCCACCCATTGTTATTAGAGATCGAGTTGATGATGATGATGATGATAATGAAGGTTTGAAATAGATAATGGTGCTACAGGTGATACTGATGATGGTGTTGAAGAAAGTTATTTTGATGGTATAGAACATGAGGGGTTGACGTTGTTAATTAGAACAGTAGGGTAAAGGTTAAGGTCACAGGGGAAGGTTTAAGTTGACCTTGCAAGTGTTATCCCACGACCGGAACTGTTTACCCATGAGTTTCGGCGTTGAGATATCTCGTGATTTTAGCCCGATTATAACCAGACTTGGTGGTAGGATTGAGGGGCAGCCCATGACGAAACGTGTTATTTAGAGTATGGAAATATCTGAAAACAGCGATTATTATGGTGGTGATTTTTTGGTGGAAACACTATTGAGACTAATCCATATGATGATTTTGATACTGATGGTAGATTTTTTAATGTCATGAATATTTGCAAAAGAATACCTTATGCTGTATATTACTTTAAAAATTATCATATGATGGATATTAACAGGCAGTATGCAGAAACCAGCGAGTGAGAAAGAGTACGATAGATCCTACAAATCTCATTGGAATATGGCTGTATGAAATGTTAGTATTTTTTCACAACCTTGCATTTGTTTGTACTTCATATCCCCTGGTTCGTTTCTCACACCCCACTTTTTCTTTCATTTTTCAGGTAAGCATCGAGCTTGTAGAGACAGGGACTGCTTAGGACCTGTTGATGACTATAAATTTTCATATTGGTTATTTTCAGTTCGGAATCATTCGTCCTCCGTCTGTCCTTCGCCCTGCTCATGATCACTAGCGTCCTGCTTTGCTATCCTTATCTTCAGCACCGGGAATGAAGATATCACGGTCATATTTTTCACTGTAGCAAACAGCCTCGAAAGAACCACAGTCTGTTGGTGTCTGCTTTCCTTTGAACTCCTTTGTCATTTAACTACAGTACTAGTATGTTTTAGCTTTCATCTATTTGACGTTCTTTGAAAAGTGAAACTCTGGCAGGCATTCAGCTTTTGGTTCCAGGAATGAAACTAACACTGCGTTTGGCTTTGAGAACAAGGAGGGAAGTAATAGGCAAGTTTCGTTATTACATTAATTTTTTCTGAGTGTCCATACCGAATTACTTTATATACTATTACCGTTTGTCTGGATTCTTGTAATTTGGCAGAGGTAGATAAACACTGATAGATAGATCGATAAAGAGACATATAGAGAAGATGATAGATAGACAAACATACACAGACAGACATTCCAGGCTTAGGGAGAGCGTGCCCCCCAAAAGGGAAGGAAGTGATGGAGAGATCCGAAGGGAGATTAGGGAAGATCTAGAGGGTGAGGCTGAAGGATATACTTGTGGAATGTTGAGGTGAGGGGATGAGACAGAGAGGAGAAGGAAGAGAGAAGAGAGGGGAGGGAGAAGAAGGGAGATAGAGAGGGGCAAGAGTGGGGAGCACATGAAAGAGAAAGAGGGAGGAAGGGAGGGCGGGGAGAGGATGTAGGAGAGAGGAAAAAAAAGAGGGGGGGAAGGGAAGAGAACTAAGGGAAAAGCGCGAGATGATGAGAGAGAGAGAGAGAGAGAGAGAGAGAGAAGGGGGGGGAAGGAAGGGAGGGAGAGAGAAATTACAGGATGGCCCGTCTGGTAACACAGGAAGGGGAAGTTGTTGTAGAGCCACTGCAGAGTCCCAGGATGTACACAAACACACTTGCGCCACTACTACGGCTGCTGATGGTGGCTGGCTTTTACTTTGCCAAGGCTTAGGGTCCGTTTCATGACTGTCAAGGGTTTTTCTTGGTTTCTTCCTTGGTTTTGTTATTATGCTTTAACTAGGAAAATGACTTTGTGGTTCGGTACTTGATTATCCTTATCATTATCCAAAATTCCTTATAGTCCTGGGCGTAGCGATGTTGACAGTGATAATGATGATGATGATAATGATGATAGTAATAATTAATGAATGAATGCCACAGAACTAGAGCAAGAGCTGGAGAGAAAACAAGAGGAGGAATCAAAAGTTTTCTCCTAAAAGCAAATGCAGAAACTAGAATAGGAAATACCAGTTGGCCCACTCTGCCCCCTTGTGTCTTTCTTATCACGATAGATAGAAGTGTTATCGTACTAAGGGAATTATCCTTCATTACAAAGACCTTTTTCATTTTATTTTTTGCTATCTCCAGACGATTTTATTCAGCTTAGGAGGCTTTTCGAACTGGAGGGGTTAGATATAGCCCTTTTTAGCCTCTTCATTATCAGAGGTCTTTCTTGTGCTGAATAAAATCGCGTGGAAGCTACAAGAGTAAATTTCAAAAGACGTCCTCGGGCTGAAGAATTTTAGTGGCTAAAAAAATGTACTCACTGAAAGACGAGATCAGGGAGAGGAGGGGGAGGGGAAGAGGGAGATAGGGGAGGAGACTGGATGGGGAGAGAGAATAGGGAGAGAGGGTAGGGACAGGGGGAAGGGGGAGAGGCGAGGTGAAGGATGAGGGAGAGAGGAGAGGGGACGAGAGGGCGAGGGGGAAGGGAGGGAGGGGGAGACTTGAGCAGAGATGGGGCGCTAGCATCATATTACCGTGAAGGGACTGCTCTCATATACCCAGCTTCCCACGACGCGAGTAAAAAGACGTCATTGCACGCAAGTGGATAAAGAAGGAGTACTTACAAAATTCAGAAAGGTGAAAATGTGATCGTACAGAAGGAACTAAAGAAAAGTCCCAAAATATATGTATGCGTCACTGGGCCCTTTCCTGCTTTGCCCTCAGCGACAACGTTTCCAGAATATTGGGGTTTGTACTGAGTGGTAAATAATCTGATTAAAAAAGTATACATTAATCTACATATATTTATCTAGAGATAGATAGATGAAAGGTAGTTAAATACCTATCTGACACGAGGAGTTAAATGCTCAAGGAAAAAAGTACTTCTGAATGTTGAAAGTCTGGAGGAGAGAGAGAGAGGGGGGTGGAGGAGGGAGGGTAGGGGAGGGAGAAGGGGAGAAGGAAGGGAAAAGGGGAAAGGGAGGATGAGAGGAGGGGAGGTCCTGAAGAGAGGGGGATAAGGGATGAGACGAAGAGAGCGGAAGAGGTGGGTGAGGATAGGAGAAGAAAGGATGAGAGATTCGGAGAGGGAGTAGCAGCGGAAGTGGGTCGGGGTGGGATGGAGGGGGCAAAGTGGGGTGCGAGAATGATATTACGGTGTTGTTTGTGGAGAGAGTGAAGGAAGTGCGTGCTCTTAGACGAGGCTGCTGTTGATATTGTCGAAGGTGCATCACGGGAGATGTTGACGATACTGCAATATTGGCTTCATGCAGGGAGGAGGAGGAGGAGGAGGAGGAGGTAGACGAGGAGAAAGAGTGGGGAGGAAGAAGGATAAATAAAAGCAAAGGTCGCGTTGTGAAAAGGAAGTGAATTTTTATCCATTTAAGTTTCGAGACTAGAGAAGTTGTTTGAAAGATGTAGATTCATTATTTGGGAGTAGAAATCAATATTATCATCATAATCATAATTCCAAGTCAGTTATTAAATGTTGATTTTTAGAAGAGAATAAGGTATTATGCATCCACGTTATTGTCTGTTTTTAATAAACATATCTACTTCCTACTTCTTTCTTCCGTTTTTAGCCTCTTATCTCAGTCTTCAGTTCCTCTTCCTCCTTTTCCAAGTACCATTCTCTTCCTTTCCTTTTTACATTACCCTATCTGTTTCTACCAGTTTGGTATATTATTCCACCCTCTTATTTTCTGTTTACCCTTTCTTCTCCTTTTTCTTTCCCTTCTTCTTTCAACACTTTTTCTTCACCCATTTCTTAATCTTTTCTGTTTCTGCCTATGACGTTCTTAATTTGACCTTCTTTTCTGCTTCCCTTTAAATTCCCTGGACTCCCTCTTCTTTTCCTCCTTCCTTCCCCTCCACTCCTCTCCCTTCCCTCGTGCATGCACTTACTCAATTATTCCATTTTCCTCAACCTTCCAAATTGACCCACTTTCTTCTGACAAGGTCTTCGTGTAATCAACTTGTCCTCTGTCTACTTCATTTCTCGTTCCCATTACCTCCATCCTTTCTTCGCCCATTTCTTTTGCGCCCATTTCAGTACGCCTTTTTTCTTCATTTCAGGGTCCTATCTCCATCTGTTTTATTTTTATTTTTCTCTCTCCTTTCTTTGTATCCCATTCTCATCTTTCTTCGTTCTTTATGTCCACCTCATTCTCGTCCCCATCTTCCTTGCTTCCTCTTCTCTTCTGTTTTTCTTCTTGCCTTTTACCCTCCTGTTCACATCCCCTTCTGCATTTCTTTTTCATCTCATCACTTTTTCTTAATTTTCTTTCTTTCCGACTTTCTTCCATTTTCTTTTACCCCTTTCTTATTTTGTTCTTCAGTACAGGTCATTATCTTCTGATCCTTCGTTCCTCTTCCTATTTTATGTCTCAGTGTTTATTTCTGCTTCATTCCTCCTCATTTCCTCGTCTCCTCTCTCTTGTCTCCTTCCATTGTCTCTCTTGTTAATGTTGGTTCCTCTTTTCGTTTCTTATTTTCCTCTTTTTCCTCTTTCCCATTCTTTGCATCCAACCCATTTTAATCCTCTTTATTATTTACACCATTCTCAGTCATACTTATTGTCGTCATCTTTCTAGTTCACACGACTTTCCATTTCCCCTTTATCTTCATTATTTGTATCTGTCCCATTGTGTTCATTGTTACTTGGATCTTCTCATTTTTCTTCGTCTTTTTCCTCTTCTATTTTTGTGCCATTCCTGTTGCGTATTTATTTTTTGGTACTCTCAGTTTCTCTTCGTCTTCTCTCGTTTCTTTTTCATCCACCCCCGCTTTCCTTCATCTTTATTTCAAGTATACAGTATCTCATCATCTCTTATCCACCCCTCAGTCTTCTCCCTTGTCTTCACTCCTGGCTGATCATCTTCTCACCTTTCTTTGTCTCCTATTTCCACGCGTTTCACTGGCTAAGTCGCTCTGAATCTATATCGTTCTTATCGTGGTATCAGTTCCTTTTCTGTCAGTTCCGTCGTCCTCACTATTTCCTTGTAATATATATATATTTTTTTTGGCATTATTTGTTCCTGTCGAGAAAGAGAAAGAGAGAGAGAGAGAGAGAGAGAGAGAGAGAGAGAGAGAGTAAAAAACAGATCGAGCGAGCAAGGATTTAATGTTGAAAAAAGAGAACAAAAATATAGCCAGAGCCAGCGTCCCATTCTCGCGTCGGGATATTTATGGGGGCGATTATACACCGGGTAAGCCTAGTGATTTCTCAGATGGAGCTCTAAATACAAGGCGACGCGCTCCCGTATATATATTATTCATGTTTTCATATTACTGCCCAGCTAGATGATTCATGAGGGGCTGGAGTGTGTGTGTGTGTGTGTGTGTGTGTGTGTGCAAAAGGACGAAAATCTCCGCATAGTTAAAATGAATGAATTATCATGAGTTTGATTATAGTCCACCGATTATAATAGACTGGAAAGGGCCAATGTGTCTGTTGCTGCGTGGCTTCCTTTGTACTCCTTTGCATTTCCTCACACATAGTCACATCCATCTTCTCCTTTCCCTTTCATCTCGTCTTCCATCCCTTTCATCCCCCTTCCCCATCCATTATCTCCCCTTCCATCCTTTCTCCCTTTCATCTCCCTTGTTTACTCCCTTCCCTTTCATGCTCCTTACCTCCCTTCCTTCCTCCTTCCCTCACTCTCCCTGCCGCAACCCTCACCCTGCCTAGTCGTAGCCACTTCCTCACGCTCTCTCCCTTAACCCTTCCCCTTTCCCCTTCTCTCTACCCCTCATCTCCCCTTCCTCATTGTTCACCTCTTCTGCGTCCTTTCCATTACCTTTCTCCATTTCCTCTCCTCCCTGCTTCCCCATTGGCTCCCTCATCTCTCCACCCCATTCCCTCTCTCCTTCCCCCCTTCCTTCAAAACTCCTCTCTCTCTCTCTCTCTCTCTCTCTCTCTCTCTCTCTCTCTCTCTCTCTCTCTCTCCTCTTCCCCATCTCTTCTCCGTTTTCCTCCATTTCTTTTCTCTCCCCCCTCTTTCCCTTCTCCCTCCTTTCCTCTCGCGTCCCACCTACTTCTCTCTCTTTTCCCTTATTCCATCATTTCTCATCCCTTCTCTCAACTCTCCCTCCATTCCCTTTCATCTTTCCATCCCATTACATCCCTCCTCCTTCTCAATCATCATCCCGTCCTCTCTCCATCTCTGTCTCCTCCCATGATCTCTCTCTCTCTCTCTCTCTCTCTCTCTCTCTCTATGTCTCCACCTTCTCCACACCTCCTCGTAGCCACTGCCACACGCCCCCACCCACTCCTGACACACTACCTGAGAGCCCCGCCTGACATTACTGCCAAAATCCGCCAGGGTCAGACAGATTCTACCATTTCCACACCTGTTACCTACGTCCTCGTCTAAGGTGTAGGGTCAGACGGCCCTGGGGGAGATGAGGTTAAGTGAGGTCAGGTTAGGAAGTTTGTTTTAAATTAAGTTACATCGGAAGAGTCTGGGACAGTGATATTAGTTAAGACTTTGGTTAGTTTAGGTTCTGAATCAGTGAGGAAGCTTGGGTGAAGTGAGATTTAGGTTAGACTTAGTTATTAAGTCATATGGCTTAAAGGAGGTGAGGTCAGGTTGGATGGTTAGGTTTTTAGAATTGGGTAAGTTAGGTTTGGTCAGGAAGTATCAGCAGAGGGGAGATCAGGTAAAGTTAACCTGTAGGTTAACCCTTAAATGATGGCCAACAGCTAAGCTATGACACGCCAGAAAAAATTAGGGCTCGCGAAACATGTGATCGATTAGTGAAAACGAGGCACAAGAGGCCGTCGAAGTTAACAATCAGTCAGAGGAGTGGAGAGTAGATTATACGAAAAGATGTAAGGGAGGGGTAATATATATTAATATATATGTGTAGAGAGAGGGGGGGGAGGGGGAGGGAGGATGAGGGAGAAGGGGGGGGTGGGAATTTAGGTTAAAGGAGAAGGGTAGTAAGAGGTAAAACAACGCAAGTAGGTCAGGACTTCCTCTTCTGCCCTTGCCTGTTATATAGGTCGCGAATGTCGCTGTAAATCCGGCCAATGAAGTTATCTCGCCACGACAACAGCGATAAAAGGCAAGTTGTGTGTTGTGAAATGAAACTCCCTGAGCACAACAGCAGTAGTATAAACGTAAGGTATGGCTTAAGTAATTAGGTTATCTCTTCATAATATCAGCAACAAAAATACCAGCAGCAAGAATAGCACTAACAGCAACAGTAACAGCAATAATACTAAAAAAATTTAAATAACATGATTAGTTATGCAATTAGGATATATCGACATTGCAAAATTAAATATGCAAATTATTGTTGTGCAATACGTGTCTCAAACGTGAGCGAGAAAAGACAAAAGTTAGAATCTCATAATACTCTTAGTTTGCTCGGGAAACTTGCTGATTCAATATAGCGTTCTTTTGAGTGGCTTATATCCATCCAGGTGTTTGGTCTTGTAGCACTCAGTATCATTCTTAGTCTTTCATTTCCTCTCCTCTCCCTGCCTTTCCTTTCCTTTCCTCTAATTTCTTCTTTCGTCTCCTTTCCTTTTTTTACATATTCTCTCTCTCTCTCTCTCTCTCTCTCTCTCTCTCTCTCTCTCTCTCTCTCTCTCTCTCTCTCTCTCTCTCTCTCACACACACACACACACACACACACACACACCTCTCCTAACCTCTCTCTTCCTCCCCTTTCTCTTTCCTTCCCTCTGTATTTCCCTTTTCTGTCCTTTCCTCCCTTCTCTTCCTCTTTCCTACACTATTTTTCAGTAGTTTTTCTTTTTCCTGCCTGTTATTTTGGCAGAGAGAGTAAATGGATGGGAGAGAGCATTCCTTGTTTTTAATTTTCTCACAGACGCGAATTATTTCTTAAGTACCGTAATATTTATCCCTATATATAATCTCAAGATCAGCTAATAGGCCACTTTATACTCTTATATATGTACAGTAATTCTTAGGTATTTCCATATACACCATTCTTTACCTCTGTTTTCATATCTTTATCTCTCTCACTCACACTCCTTTCCATTTTTCCCTTTCTCCAGGTTTTACTTCTCTCCCGTCGTTCACTTTTTCGCCTCCCTCCTCTCCGTCCGTCCCTCCTTACCTCCCTCCCTTCCTCCCTCCCTCCATCATTCCACTCTTCCTGTCCTTTCTCCACCTCTCCCTACCTCCCTCCCTCCCTCTCCATCCCTTCTCCCCTCCATTTCCTGTCCTCTGCCTCCCTCACTTCCTTTTTCTTCCAACTCACGAACTTTACCTTTCAATACCTTATTCAGAATCCAGAGAACTTGCCCATAATTTTCCTTTGACACATTTCCAATTGAGTGATAGATAAAGCCGACCCTCTTACTGGTCTTTCAACATTTTGCCTTGTCTCCCTTTCCTTACCTTCCTTGATTATTTTTCCTCCTTCTTTTGCCAATTTTCCACCTTTCCTTCCTCTTTAATCCTTCTTTACCTTTCTTTCCTCCTTCCTTCCCGGTTTTTTTAATCCTTCTCTCCTTTCTCCTCCTTCTTTTTCTCTTTCCCCTTTCTTCCTGTTCCCTTTTCCTCTTTCTCATTTCTTCCTTCCTGTCCCTTCCTCTTCGCTTTCACCTTTTCTTCCTTTCTCTTCACCTTCTCCTCCTCCTCTCTCGGCATAAATGAAAGATAAAGCACTCTCTCGCACTACCTCTTCAACTTTTCGTTTCTCCATTCCTCGTCTTCCACCTCCATCCCCCGTCCGGCCGAAGGGAATAGGAGCAAGTCTTCATTATAGGGGCAAGAATCTCTTTTTTTCCCTTAGTTTAGATAGCTTTCTTTTTTCCCACTACTGTCACAGAATTTAATCAGACTTTATTTATTTTATTTATTTATTTATATTTATTTTTTATTTTTTGGATGCACGGTTAAAAAGTCCTCATTAGCAACGAGTGTCCATCAATCCTTTCAGAACGATGACGTCTCGGTACCCTATAAGTTTCATAAAGACTGATGATTTTATTCATATCTCAAAAGTTGATAGACTACTTCAAGCAGGATAAGTTTACGAACCACACTAAAAATAGAATCCTAAGCATCGTGACGGAAAAAAATCTCCCAAGCACCACGACGTAGTAATTCCAATCGTACAAACAACTTCGTTAAAAATAAAAAAAAGCGAACCACAACGTAAAAAAATCTCAAGCGTACGAACCACGACGTAAAGAAAAAATAACCACGAAGAAAACAGTGAACCACAACGTCAAAAAATCCTCTCGAGCATACGAACCACGACGTAAAAAAGGCGTACGAACCAGGACATAAAAAATCCGCAATATTACGAACCACGACGTAAAAAATCCGCCAAATCATAAGAACCACGACTTAAAAAATCGATCATACGAATCACGACGTTAAAAAAATCCGCCAAATTACGAACCACGACGTAAAAAAAAAAAATTCCCCCAACCGTACGAATCACCAGGGGAAAAGAATCCTCATCCACACGAATCATGAAGTGAAAATCCCTGAATCACGTTAAAAAAAAATCATGAAGCATACAAACCAAGACGCAGAAAAAAATAAAAATTCTCAGTCAGACGAATCTTGAATTTCCTGAATCGTGACTTTAAAAATTTCCCTAAACATACGAATCACGAGTAAAAAACTGACAACATCACTTCTGACATGAAAGAAATCCCTCGCTTCTGACTGACTGGCGTGTTGCATATTTTCGCCTGCAACCCCCCCTCCCATCTCTCTCTCTCTCTCTCTCTCTCTCTCTCTCTCTCTCTCTCTCTTACATATTTAATTCAACCACACTCCTTTATGAACACGCTTCGGTATTATGACTAAATCTCAACTCTTGTTCAGTTAAAAATAATATCGTCCTTTTTCCACCCACTGTCCACCACAATAAAACATCATCAGAGTAATATAACTTAATGAGTCCGTAGAAAAGGGTTACGATGGATCTTTATTACTTCGTCAATGGTAAAAAAAGAAAATCAGGCGATGCAAGAGCCTTGGGAGGAGGGTTTGGGTGGGATTTGCCGAGGAGGAGATGCTCTAAGCCGGATTGCCCTCGACTTGGCTGCCATGTGTGTTTAAAGCTGTCGATTCCTTGGCTGTGTTCTTGTGTATGTGCGTGTGGAGGGGTTGTGTGTGTGTGTGTGTGTGTGTGTGTGTGTGTGTGTGTGTGTGTGTGTGTGTGTTTAGAGAGAGAGAGAGAGAGACCAGGTGAGGCCGGCCTGTCAACTGCACAAGGGTCAGTAAGGCCTTCGATTTTTCTAAGCCCAAATTAACCCTTAGAATTGACTGAAGATGTGGCAGTAGCCCAGTTCCGTCGAATAAAAACACATCCGCTGTAGTTGCATAGTAGGTGAGGAAGCGGTGTACCAAGGAAGACGATAGGAAGGAGAGAGATGGGAGAAAAGGATGATAGGAAGGATAGAGATGGGGGAAAAAGATGATAGGTTTGACTGTCAACTGGGAATGATGGATGGCCTGAGGTTGAAAGACTTGGCCCAGTCCAGAGATTTGCCGCGCCCAGTGAGGAGAAAGATAAAAAAAAGAATGTGAGGGAGATGGAAAAAATGACGTGGAAGGAAGGAGTGATGAGAAAAATGGAAAAAGAATGGAGAGAGAGAGAGAGAGAGAGAGAGAGAGAGAGAGAGACTGCAACCATGTAAAAGGGATAAAAGAGTAAAGAAGATGAAGAGGGGAAGAGAAAAGTGAAGAAGTCAAAAATTGAGAGTAGCGAGCAGGTGGCAATAATAGAAAAAAAAATGAGCATAGAAGGAAACAAAGGAGAGAGAGGGAAAGAGGGAAATAAATAAACACATATCGGCTGCCAATAGCGGAAGATAAAAGAAGAAAAGAAAATGGAGAGGAACCAAGGAGAAGGTGGAGAAGAAGAGGCAAAAGTCAATAAAGGAGAGAAGCAGTGTGAAGTCTGCATATGGTAAAGTTGTTGTTAATAATTCTCTTATATTCTCGAGTCTTTTTAAAACTAGTGCGATTTTACAGAGCCACTCAGTAAAATTCAATAGGAGTGTTAGCCATACAGCCAAATGAATCTGGTGATCTAGTGGGTTACGGTGCTCCAGCCATATAGTGTCCGCAAAAGTCTACTTCCATAGGGTTGTTGGGTTGTATTGCTCACATAGATTTAATGCCGCTCAGGGTCGAGGGAGTCTGGTCACCCTCGCCTAAATGTCAGGACTATGTAGCCTTGCCCGGACCCCTGCCCTCCAATGATGGTAAGAGAGAGAGAGAGAGATTGGAAGATGGGCGGTTGGATGGAAAAAGGAAAAAAGTCACCGACATTTAGACATGAAAATCGGATAAAAGAATATTCAGACGTAATAAACAAAATGAAAAATAAATAGAAAAGAAAAATAGCAAACTAAAAGCTAAGGGATCCTCCTAAGGCCACGAGAACACTATCTGTCTATCAGTCTATCTATCTACCTATCTATCTATCTATCCATCTATCAATCTATCTGTTTATCTATATCTGTCTGTCAATCTATCTACTAGTTTGTCGATCGACCTGCCTCTCCATCTGTCACAAGGAAGAACACACTCCAGACTCAAACTGTCGATATCTTAACTCCATACTAGTTTCCACATCGACACTAACCACTCACTTCCCATACCCTCCCTCCACACACAGATGAGTTAGAACGAGGTGGTTAATGGAGGGGGTTTTGGTAGTTAGGTTAATCAAGGCAAAGTTAGGACAAGTTAGGCAAAGTTGCTTCTCCTGATTAGGTTGAAGGTCAGAGTTTGCCTTCAGCCGGTGGAGGGAGAAAGGAGGAAGAAAAGCGAGGAAAGGAGGATGAGGCAAGATGTGGGTAAAAGAGGAAGAAAGGAGAGGAAGAAAGGAGAGGAAAAAGATAGGAGAAAATGAGAAGGAAGGAATAAGGGGGATGAAAGAAGGAAGGAAGGAGAAAGAAAGTATGGAGAAAGAAGGAAAAAAGAAGGATGAGAAAAGGGGGATGGTGAAAAGTGGGTGACAAGGGAGAGAGAGAGAGAGAGAGAGAGGAAAGTGGAAAAAGGAGAGAAGGAAAGCAGTACCGTATACAAAATGAAAGAAGAGGGGGATGAAGAAGGAAGTCGTAAGAGATTGATGGAAAAAGGAGGCCGAGAAAGAAGGGAAAAGGAGATGAATGAGAGAAAAAGAAAGGAAAATATCGCCTACGATGATTTCACGGACAAACAGTGCTTCTCCCAGATATATGTTATTGTAAGATCCGATTGTGAGAGCGCTTATTCGGCCGTCGAAGCAAAAAAATAAACTAAAGCAGGTATCTAGTAAAATAGGGAAGCTTCAGAGAGAGAGAGAGACTTGTACATCGACCGGAATGACTTCAAGGACAAATAATGCTCCTCCCAGGCATATGTTATTGTAAGTTTCGATTGTCAGAGCGATTATTCGGCCATCGACCCCCTTGAGCAGGACAGACTAGGGAAATCGCAATATCCTTTCGTCCCTGCCTCCCTCCCTGCTCAGCTCACAACTTCACCTGCGCTTATCTAAACTCCGGGAAATTTAATCAAGTTCTTTAAGGTCTTCCTCCTGACAGCTTGCAACTCGCTGGGAAAAGTTTGGAAAAGTTATAGAAAAGACATTATACCTGCTTCCCTAGGCAAATGTACTGACATATTTTCCCACTCTGCCCCTCCTCCACCTCCTTTCTTTTTTCTTGTGATTAAGGTCAGGTCAGTGGTGTGGCCTTGAATGGACTTTGATTTTGCTGTGTAAACTGAAACGTATATTATTTAGTGCATCTCTGTGTATCCAAGTTAACCAAACTGTTTCGAATCCTAAATATTTTTTAAAAGCTCAGCGCGGAATTGAAAGGATTTTTATCAGCCAAAGCCGATTCATATATTACTTAATGTATCTCATGAGTATCAAACACGTTCTTCATTTTAGTGCATGGCAAACTTTGGAAAATAATCAGATCTGAAATAATAATTTGAAATTATACATATTATTAACCTCTTCGCTGCAGTGACAAATTTTTCATCTTGTTTTTGCCATCGTCAGAAAATTTTCGAACTGGAAGGATTACATACAGCCTTCATTTACCTGGTCAATGCAAGACGTCTTTCGTGTGGAAAGAAAAAAAAATTTCCTGTATTAGGAAAAATATAAGGTCATCGTTCGGAAAGAAGTGTTATCTTCTTTTATCAGAATTGTTGAAAACTTCCGAAAGACTGCGCAAATAAGGTAAAAAAAGACGGCATATTATTGAAGCTATTAATTTGCATGAGGTGTCGAGCCCTACCACGACTGACCCGTAGAAGTGCAAAGTGCATGGCGTCATTCAGCCTCCACAGCATCAGTCATTACGATTTACACACAGGGCCTATTGTCAAGGATTACCAATTAGGGACATGTTGATGACGCCTTTGCCTGAAATGATTCGCTTATAGCAGAGGGAAAGAGAGTTGGTGAGAGCTGCATGATTGGAGAAGTAAATTAATCTAAGCCTGTTTATTTCAGTCCCTTTTGCTAATGACCATTCCATTGCCTTAATATGTGACCTTCAGAGTCATGAACGTCGAATGACCTCTCCAGCAGGATGTCGTCGTGGCTAAATTTATTCTTGTTACCGTGCATGATTTGATTCTGCACTATGGCGTCTTTGCTGTTATAAACGTAGCCCATATTTGCGTAGCTCATTTTTCGTATGTTTTGGGCACGGATTACTTAGCGATACCCATGTCTGTCCTGCAACATTTTCTGCAACCGATAACCCCTTCTTCTTTTTTAATGTCCCTTTATATACACCCAGCGATTGCACGGCTGATTAGTAATTTCCTGAAGCATTCTAAATGTCTGCCTTCCCCACACCAGCAGACTCAGCCATCCCCGCAACACATCAAGAAAGAACACAATTTACGGACTCCTCCTCCTCCTCCTCCTCCTCCTCCTCCTCCTCCTCCTCCTCCTCCTCCAGCTCTTCATCGTCTAACTTTTTAATCGTATCCTCCTCCTCACCATGGCAAACCCTGAGAAGAGAATGTTGTGAGCAATGAAAATCTTTTTATTTTTTAGTATATTTTTGCACGCGCCAGCCCACCCACTCCAGCACTGCGCCGGAGAGAGAGAGAGAGAGAGGGGGGGGGAGGGGGAGAGCATAGGGTAGAATATGCTTGGATTAAAAGGCATTTAGGCAGAAAAGAGGAGAGATTCAGCTTTCGAAAGTCGCGTCAGACTAATGCCAGAATGCATAATAGGTACACTCATGCATACACACACATCTATCAGTGCACATGTACATACTTCCATACATACATACATGGAAACGTACAGACTGGAGAGAGAGCGAGAGAGAGAGAGAGAGAGAGAGAGACACGAAAACTGTCCCCGGTTACTGGAAATCATTGGTGGGTACAGTTTCAAATAAATAAAAATAAAATAAAAGTTTCCCCCCTACACCCGCCAAACGCCAACTTTTCTACCCCTATTCCATCACGACTACCAAAAACACCATTTCCCATTTTTTTTTCTTTTAATGCAAGGAAGAAGGAACCAAAGGCCAGGAGCCGCACATTGTTCCCTCCAAGAAAAAAAAAAAAACAAGGTAGCAAAGCAAAATTCCAAGATCCGTTCATTTCTCACACCTCTTCTTTAATGGTTAATTCTGCACATTACCCCTTGATATTCTCTTGTGCGTAATTTATGGACACTTAGATAATTGAATTATAATACACACACACACACACACACACACACACACACACACACAGACGGAGGCAGTTTTCATTGCTCAAAGGCCCTGTGAAAATTGTAAAGCTTCACCTGTCGCATTTTATCGGGGGTTGATGACTCTTTGCCACGGCGACTCCAGTGGGTGAAAATAGGGTTCGTTTTATGTGTGTGGAAGGGAGAGAAGGAAGGAAGGAGGGAGGAAAGGACAGGGAAGGAGGGAGGAAAGGACAGGGAAGGAGAGAAGGAGGGAAGAAGGAGGGAGGAATCATCATTACTCATTTACCTTGGAACTAGCAGCTTAAAGTTTCCAAATCAGGGTGTATGAACGCCTGACCAAAGGGAAGAGGTGGAGGCAAAAAAAAAAAAGAAAGAAAAGAAAAGAAAAAAAAAGGATTGGAAGTTTGGGAAGTGACTTTAACGAGAAGTTTTTTATCTGCATATTAACGTGAGTCCAGAAATCTCCTAGTATAAAAGAGAGATTCTGGGCACCTAAAAATGAATGGTTGTGTTGCCAAGAATTGTTGGGTCGGTGGATGGATGGATAGATGGACGGATGGTTGGATGGATGGATGGATGGACGAACGGACTGATCGATTATCTGACAGACAACACATACAGATATACAGCAGTGACACTGAATGTTACTGCTGTTGCATACTCCCTGTACACTCCCCCTCCCCTGCAGTAAGGTAGAAAAAAGCCTGCAGCACCTGACTTTCCACACATTTTCATTTTTTTTCTTTGTCCCACCTTTTAATGTGAGAGTTAACCAGAGCTCTCAGATGTTCATGCACACAGCCAGCAACTTTGGGGTAGATTTTTAAATTTTTCCTAAACTACCTCAACCGCACATCACTACTACTACTACTACTACTACTACTACACACACACACACACACACACACACACACACACACACACACACACTCTGCATATATTATGAGGTGTAGTTAGCGTGTGGGTGTTGGTAAATGGATGTGTTTTTGGTAATGCTGTGTGTGTGTGTGTGTGTGTGTGTGTGTGTGTGTGTGTGTGTGTGTGTGTGTGTGTATGTGTGCGTACGCGCGCACGCGCGCCTAAACATGGCTTTACCCCTAACCTTCAGATCATGCGCTCATTAAAAAAAAAAATAGGGAAAGTTTGTCGGCAGGGTGTGAAGTTAAATGAAAGGTGAGATGGATGATAGAGTTCCCTCAGTCCTTCCACAAACTTCCAACACAAACTTCCAGGGCCACGATCACAAACTATTATCATCATCACAAATACACTCATCATTTAGATCAATTCGCGACCACTACTAGTAATTATTGTCAGTTGCATCAGTCATAACCACCACAGCATAACCATTACCATTAACACAGCCATCAGGTGCGACCACAAAAGAGCATCACGACCACTACCACAGCTACCACCATCAGCACAGCCAACTACCACAGTCACCACCACTAACCATTATTATTAGTATACGAATAACCACCAACGGCCAACACCACAATCACCTACCTTTATTATCACAACCAACCACCGTCATCACCACAGACAACCACCGCCAGCACAACCAACCACCACCATCACCAATTAATTCCAGTCAGTCCTTCTATCTAACAACCAAAACCAACAACAACCAAAACTACCAACATTAACCACCATCAGGCACTATCACCCCCACAAACTACCAGCATTACTCACCACACCACCACAAAAATTGGCGTAAGCTATGTTCACAGCCACAACCACCAGTGGCCACCACAGTCACCACAACTGCCACCATTAGGCAAGAGTAGCATTCCTGCAGAATTTCTTGAAGGTCTGGGAATCAAAGGTTTTCGCGGGAGTCCGCATTTCCTACCTTATTGATATTCTTCTCTGAACCACGGCCAGGAGAGAGAGAGAGAGAGAGAGAGAGAGAGAGAGAGAGAGAGCATGCTGAAAAGAAGATACTATCGGAGGGTCTGCCAGTAATATCTTAAGTTTTAAATGTCCAGCTAAAAGATATCGTCCATTTCACCTGGCACTTTGTTGATATTTTCCCTTGCATGTGTGTTATCTTGCCACTTTTTCTGCCTCACATAAGAGAGAATAATTATCCAAGTCGGACCATTACATTGAAATTGTTAACGCACCTGCCTTGACGTCACTGGGCCTCTGTAATGGTGATGAATGCACTGACAGACCTCATTATGGAGAGAGAGAGAGAGAGAGAGAGAGGGGGGTGTTTATCTGCCTATCTATCTCCCTAGCTTTCTGTCCATCCAACTACGTATCTTTGTCCATATATAAACAGAATTTATCCATCTGTCAGGCTCTAACTATCCATCTATCATTCTCTGTCTACCTCTGTCTACCTCTGCCTAACTCACTGTTTGTCTGTGTGATTGTGTCTGTCTGTCTGTCTGTCCGTCTGCTTTGTGTTTGTGTATCAGTGCACTATTTAAGGTGAAAGAAATTCACTGGTAAACAGAAGGGGAGAGAGGGAATAGGGAAACGGAAGAATGGAAATTTTCTTTGTTTTTCTGTCAGTTTGGCTGTCTTCCTATCTTCACATCTGTATAGCTGTGCATCTGTCTATCTACCTGTCTGTTTATCTGTATGCATCTTTCTCAGTTTACCTGTCTGTTCGTTTTATCTTTGCATTCTTCTAAACGAAATAAATAGGATGGTGAACAGAGGGGGAGAGAGAGAAGGGAAACAGAGTGAGGGTTAGTTCGCACGAACTGTGTTGACTATAGATCTTTTACAGTAACTTGGCCCAGATTTTCGTCCTTTTGTAGTACATTTCACACAGCTCATTGGCAGAAAAAGACAGTGCTCTGGCTCTACATTCTATCCCTAACACTTCTTCATGACGAGCATCGTATTCTAGTTTTAGTTTAGTGTTACGACCTAGCACTTAAGATGGAGAGGTGTCACTTTTAGGCCAAGTTAGAGTAAAATCCGTATAGCCCTTTCTTTACTCAAGCCACCGAGTCACACTTCCTACGCGTGGCATTATTTCTCACACACTTCTCCTCCACCTAAAACTTCTAGATCCCTTTGTCCGCCTGTTCAGAATGGCCCGGCCTACAGATTCATTGTTTGGGAAATTATGGGGAGGCTTTTAAGAGGGAAAATTGTAGGCCCGGCATCTTTCTTCCCGACCTGTCATGATTAGGGGAGCTGGATGGTGTATGGCGGGGGGGGGGGGGGAGTGGCGTGGGTGACGTTGTTAGAGTAGGAATATGATGATGATGATGATGATGATGATGATAAGAGCCCTCGATTAAGTAATATTCTAAAAACTTTGTTGGGCTCCGAGAGGTCACCGAGTCTGATTCATCGATCACTATCTCGTTTTCTCTCGTAATAAAAATGTGTCAGTATTGATGTCTGCAATTGTATATGCATGAGGAAATTGAAAGTGAATTGAATACTATTTTATTATGTTATGCAAAATGGGAAGTCAAAGGGCCGTGCAGTCCATTTCAATGCTGAGCTTCGTTATATAGTTTCTGTGCTGTTTTGCGCAATGTCTGGTTTCATAAGAATTGTTGCACAAAATTAGAAACTGTAAATGGAAGAGGTTTTTGCTTCATATTAATACCGGCATCACATTAAAAAGAATTGTACTTATATACGTTTGCAGAGCCATGAGCAAATTTTCACAGACACTTCTCTGACAGTTGTGATAATAGTGTTATGTTGCATGAACCATTTTTATGTGATAGCGAAGTGTAGCACAGAAGAAGAGAGTATGGGAAGGAAGGATACTGTAGTGTTAGGAGAGGGGTGTGAAATATGGAAGGCGGGAGACAGTGTTAGTAGAGAATAGAATTGTCGGCGAATTTTTGCTGATGACTGTAGGTCCTGGAGGGTGAGGGTCAAAAGCAAGCTCCTTAGTGGGCCATCGGGTACGGTAGGAGACAAAAGTTCTTTCAGGAATTCGCTTTTTCTACTTTTCTCTTCTCTTCTCTTCTTTTCTCTCCTTTGGTTAATATTCCTAAGCTGAGAGTGGCTTATCATTCGCTACCCACTTGCACAGTAGGGGGACAAAAGTTCGCCTAATTCACATCTTCTTCATGTCATTTTTCCCTTTTACCAACATTTCTAGGCTGAGAGAGACTAGGTAAATTTCTTTGCTCAGATAAGATTGTTCTTTATAATACGCCAGGGAGGAAAGTGACGAGCATGTCCAGAAGTTTGAAGTAGGCACAATGGAATAGTCTCCCTCACAATATATTTTAATCTCTATGGAAGTCTCTTGGTCTCTCAGGATAGCTGTTGGTCTCGCTGGATATCTCTTGTTCACTGGATATCTCTTGGTCTCTCAGGGTCTCTCCTTGCACCGTCACGTCTGGAAGGAAAGAAGATTAAGAGGATGTATTTCTTTGGCTGATTGAACAAGGCAAGGAAGGGTGTAAGAAAGGATGGTGTGTGTTGTGAGGAGAGGAGTTATAAGTTAATAGAGGGGATGAGAAGATGATAGAACAAAATGCGAGAGCATAATTATGAAGTAGGATGTAGTGTCGTGCTAAGAGGAGTCGTTGATGAACAGGGATACAGAAATGCCTTGATATTGAAGCCCCCTCACAGGATACAGTGTCAGACAAGAGATGGATTGACTATTAGATGGGCCTTTCCTTGGTAGAGGTCTTCTGTACCTCGCCCTAATAGCTTCAGCAGTTCTTTTGGTTCAACGATATTACTGTCTAGAGTGTTAATTGATTTTGTATCTCTCTCTCTCTCTCTCTCTCTCTCTCTCTCTCTCTCTCTCTCTCTCTCTCTCTCTCCACACACACACACACACACACAACCCAACTACCCATATCATCTCCCCATACTCATGTTGATTAGCTGCCTTGAACACTGAAGCAACTATGTAATTAGATTGACACAGCCGCACCGAGGAGTGGATGGAGTAAGATTAAGCGTGTACGGACACCTTCACGTGGTGGCACCGATATAACCAGGCTGCTGCACTGCCTGGCTGCACAAACTTGGGAGACTTGAGCCTGGGAAACAGCCTCAGTAGTACGGTTGCATTTTTTTCCGTTAAATTATTGCTACCACGAGACGATTTCATTCAGTCCTTAAGAGGCTTTTCAAACTGGAGGACTTATGTATAGCCGCCAGTGCAAGAGGTTACTGCTAGAGGTTCGTCGTGAACTGAATCTGATCATTTGATGGTAGCAAGAAGTAAATGGAAAATGCATCACTGTAGTAGTTGTGGTGGTGGTATTAGCAGCAGTAGTAGTAGTAGTAGTACGGTAATAGCAGTAGTAGTAGTAGTAGTAGTTATTGTAGTACGGTGGTGTAGTAGTAGTAGTAGTTGTTGCAGTTCAGGCTCATCTTTACGTAACCCGGTGGACTGCAAGCTGAAGTTGTCATTCATCTGCACGACACATCGTTTTTTTGGGGGATAGTGAGGGGACTGGGGGACTTTTCAATAACCGAGCTGTTCCGCCTACGGTCATACCGATGTCACCACGAGAAGGCGTCCCTTTCTAGCACCGTCGTCTAATTCAAGGAGTTAATCGTTTCATACAATTACGCCTTGTTTGAATTCTTGTTAGGAGCGGATACTCACCATCCACTCACTCGATGTAGCGATTTCTTGGAACCCCTTCTCCTCACTGTGCCTCTCCTCTTTCTTACCCTGTTCTCTCAGTTGCACTCAGTTTTACGTTGCTTATTTTTGGCCGCATCCCGACAAGTGGCATAGGAGGCTTCGTAGTCTCTCTTCCTTGGCAGTGGAGCCGACCGATTACTGTATATCAGTGCGGCCACGTGAAGGCGTCCCTCTGCAGCACCTACCCCTCCAAACACTTGCTCAATTATTACCTGTCATCCGCCACCTCTCACTCATATACGCGTTGCATTTAAAGTGGATAGTTCCATACACATTTCCCCCTCAAGCACCTCGCCCTTTCTTTTATTTAATTCACATTCAGTTCCCTCCCTTCCTACTACACCCTCTCAAGCTCACTTATCACCCTTTGTTGTTCTTTCTCGCTCTCCCTCAGCAATAAAGTGGCGGAGGACGATAAACATTAAACCACGTCACTGCATTGAGGTAATTTTTGGTTTATTGTTACCTCTGACTGATTTTTTTTAAATTTAGAGACATATCGTTGAAAAGGAGATTGAGATTCAGCTGGTAACACTTGCCTTTCATTTATCCATTGTTAAAACTTACGGCAAATAAAATAAGCTCGTTATCATATGTTTCATCAGAAATTACCGTCATGTCAGGTGTTGTGCTTACGACCATTTTCTTGCAAATAGTGCACTGATAACCCTGTGGCAAACTTTAACAGCCCTGCACTCCCTCACATCAACAATTGCTTCTGCGACATCTTTACTTGGCCCAGGTTTTCGTGTTTTTTGCAGCTCAGTTTCTATAGCTAATTAGCCGTAAAGACAATGCTACGGATCTGCATTATCTCCATAGCACTTCGTGATAAGTGCCATCATCTCTTGTTAATCTATTTTTTCGAGTCTGCATTGGAGGAGGAGACATGGGAAGTTCAGGCCAAGTTAGAGAAAAAATAACATAGTACGGGACGATATCCGACACTAGATAACAGCCTTGTCCTACATACTGTAGAGTAACTGATAACACAACAACAAAAAAATACTCCCTCACAGCAACAACTAGTACGATAGGAGTATATATCCCAGCTCTGCCGTATATCAATCGCGTCCCACTCCCACCCTCACTG
Source organism: Coenobita brevimanus (assembly GCF_032717465.1). Classification (NCBI taxonomy): domain Eukaryota; kingdom Metazoa; phylum Arthropoda; class Malacostraca; order Decapoda; family Coenobitidae; genus Coenobita; species Coenobita brevimanus. The sequence continues at coordinate 14,372,457 of NC_137027.1, forward strand.
CCTGAATCCCCTTGCTGTGAGGCGGCGGACTGTGCCAAAACTTTCTATGGCATTCTCCTGTACAACACGGTTCACTATTTCCACCGCCATGCGAGGCTGAGCTTTGAAACTACGGTGGCGTGATTGGTGGGGATATGCTGGATGTGTGTGTGTGTGTGTGTGTGTGTGTGTGTGTGTGTGTGTGTGTGTGTGTGTGTGTGTGTGTGTGTGTGTGTGTGTGTGTGTGTGTGTGTGTGTGTGTGTGTGTGTGTGTGTGTGTGTGTGTGTGTGTGTGTGAAATTTAATGACTCGTGACTAGCAACATATTCTAATGTTAATCTCGTCATATAGCTCAGCATTCAAGACAGAGATGGCAGTTTTACCCGTAGTTCAAGTGAAAAGAGTATAGCAGGTCCCAGGCGAGTTTTAGCAAGAATGCCCTCGCAGTCAAAATAGTTACGTGGCCACAACGCATAAGAAAGAACCTTGAAATATATCGGAAAAAGAATAAGTATGGGATGCAACCATGGCGTAAAACACAGATAGATAGATAAACAGATAGACAGATAGATAGATAGATAGATCGATAGGTAGGTAGGTAGAAAGAGATGGAGACAGACACGAGGCGGGGAAACGCACTGAAAAGCTGACACAACGCGCTCGAACACACACACACACACACACACACACACACACACACACACACACACACACACACACACACACACACACACACACACACACACACACACACACACACACACACACACACACACACACACACACACACACACACACACACACACACACACACACACACACACACACACACACACACACACACACACACACACACACACACACACACACGGAGAGGGGTAGAGAAGCTGAAAGAAAGGAAATTGTTAAGGAAATACAGTACATCAAAAGAGGCTGATAAAAAGAAGGAAAGAGCCCCGAGTCATTTTGGAAGGGGGGGGGGCAGTAGGAATGAATGGGAGGGAGAGAAAAAAGTGGGAGAGGCAGAAGGAGTCTAAGGAAAGGACGAAGTGGAAATAAATAAAAGACTAGAAAAGAAGAAAGCTGGATTATTCTTGAGTGGAGGTGGAGGAGTACAATAGAGAGAGAGAGAGAGAGGAGGGAGGAGGGAATGGTGGGGACATGGAGAGGAAAGGTGGGTAGGATGAAGAGAGGGACGGGAGGGGAGGGAAATGGTGGGGAGGAGGAGGAGGAGGGGTGGGAAGGCAGAGCGGAATAAAGTTAAATGAAGGGGAAGTGAACGAAGGAAGAAAGAATGAGGAGGCCTTGAAGAAAAGTGTGTGTGTGTGTGTGTGTGTGTGTGTGTGTGTGTGTGTGTGTGTGTGTGTGTGTGTGTGTGTGTGTGTGTGTGTGTGTGTGAACAGACAGACAGACAGACAGACGGACGGAGGCAGAGACCCCGAGGTTGAGTGAACTTTCTTATTCAAAAGAGTGAAAAGAATATAAGATTAAAAGCAGAAGTAAAGAAAGGACTGGGAAAATGAATATGCAAAAAATACAAGACGATAAAAGACACAGGAAAAAAGTGAAGAAAAATTAGGAACAGGAAATTGGGGAGAGGTTGACAAAAAAAAAAAAGAGCAGTAAGTTAAAAAGAATAAAAGATAATGCAAAAAAACGAGAAAAATGCGAGAAAAAGGCTGAGGAATGGAGGGAGGTATGGGAAAAATAGAGAAGGAAGGGGGAATTGAAAATGGAAAAGAAAGCAAAATAGGAGGAAGAGGAGTTCGACAGAGTTCGTCACACACACACACACACACACACACACACACAATATTTCCACTGCCTCTCCAAGTTCACTCGCATTATATGTATGTATGTATTTTTTTTTCTTTTGAGATGTGATTCTGACGTGGTAGAAGAAGGGAAGAGAAAGGAAGATCAGCAGGGAAACGGAGGAGGTGGAAGAGATAGAATTGGAGTGATAACAGTGAGGGAACTACAGCGTGTTTGTTATAACTTGACGATCCCTAACTCCCTCCAGCTCAATTGACGGCCATGTTAAGTCAGATTAGAGGATCAATTTGACTAGCTACCGAGGACTCTTTCTCAGACTGAAATAGAGACAGAGATAGATGGCCACGAGAGAATGAAGGGTTCAGCAGGGAAATGACTGTGGAGACAGGAGGGATGGAGTAGCTTGCTGTGAGAACGAGAGTGTGTGTGTGTGTTGAGGGAGAGGGCAGCACTAAAGGACGTGGCTGTGTTTGAAAGCAGGGAATTGTGAAGAGATGGTTGGTTGCGGCAGGAGTGGAAGCACTACCGCCGTTTTGGTCGTGTGGTCCTTGCCCTGTTAAAAATTTGGGAGTTTATTTTTTTATACATTTAACACCCCTGAAAATTTCATCGCTCATAAAATCCTTAAATTATTGTACTCTAAATCTAGCCAGTCTTTTCAGTCACGGTCCTTATTAAAAATCATCACAGATTTTATTAGCCTGAGCTTTTGAATACTACAGTTTAATTGTTGTTTTTTCATATTTCACTCCAGATATTCTTTTACCTTTGACATTATTATATTTCACCCTTTCTTTACAACCTAATTTTTTTCTTATATATTATTCTAGAAATTATTATGCTTTTTAACACTGAATTCAAAAGCTTCCATAAACTAACTAAAAATAAAGGACGAAAAAGATAAAAGAGAATCACACTGAAAACCAGAGACGAGAAGGCTAAGATAAAACCTCTCTTAATCATCCAACTTAAGGTTTCCAGGCAAGTCCTCGTGAACCACCGGAGAAGGACTTGAGTTTCCTCCTCCTTCAACTTGAGCCAACTTCCTCGCCCGCCCAAGTTAAGCCCTTTAGCACTGGATTCTTCTTTATTTTTTTTTCCATGCCATCTCCTGACGATATTTTTTTTTTTTTTTTCTGAAGAGATTAAATGTAGCCTTAAGCTCTTCACTAAAATTTTTTCCTCGACTTGGATTTTTTTTTTTAAATTTGGCATAAGACTGATTTTTCGAACTGTGTATATTATATTCTGCATCTGACCAAGTACTATAATCAGCGTGGAAAATTTCGAAATGGAGGGGTTAGTTATAGCTGTAACCTCTTCATAAGTAAAAATTCTCTCTCTCTCTCTCTCTCTCTCTCTCTCTCTCTCTCTCTCTCTCTCTCTCTCTCTCTCGTTTCGCAATTTTACATAGTTTCAGCTAGATTTTTGTAACTGGAAATAGGTCACTAGAAGGACTCACATTTTTCTTTCTATTTCGACGATATTATTCAGCTTATGGTAGAACAGGCTCGACCGAAACAGTCGTAAATGTCAGTGTTCGTACCTTCAAATGAGAGGGATAAAAACTGACCATTCTTGTACATTCGGGGACATGAGAAATTCCCCTGATATTCCACTACTCCACCCAAGCTCTTGAGGAACTGGTGTAATAACAGTAGGGCAGCTGGAGGTCCCTATACCACCTGATATGGGTACTTACGAACTGCTGAGCCTAATTTGTGGTCGTAAGAGGATATTGCTGACAGGGTGCGTGCTGCAGGTGGTACTTTGTAAGGTGTTAAGAGCTGGAAAGTGCGGTAGTTAGAGCTGGAAAGTGTAGCCAGTTTGAGAGACAAGGTACTGGAAGGCGCAACTGATGCTGGAAACTAGTTACAGGAAATCCCCACCACTCAAAGAATTAAGGAAGATGGGGACGCTGGAAAGTTTCAAATGTCTATGGAGTCTTATAGTTTTTTTTTTCCTTTTAGGTACTTAATGGTTGATAGTCAAGCACCAGTTTTCGCCTGCTAGTTCACTGCGTTGTCTGCCTTTATAAAAAAAAAAAAAAAATTGAATTGCACGACAGGGTGGCCCATGAATTAAGTTTTTTCGTCCTGTGTTACACAATGCTAAGTGCTCTCAAGGGTACGATACTTTTTTGGTGGGTTACTGAAATAGAGGGCTTGTATAGCGATTTGTCCACATTACATCTCAGTATCCTCTTGTATTGTGTTCGTAGTACCAACTGCATCGATGTCATATATTTGTAAGAAAAAGCTAAGGTGCTGTTTGAAAATTAAATCGCAAAAGAAAAGGATGCTGCGATGCCTCCTGTGCCACCTAGAATACGGCCTTTATAAGATCAAGCCGGTTATATTCTCTTCAGTTTTACTTGAACTATAATTGTCAGCCCTCCATCTGGAATGTTGTAACCATAGATTTAGGCAGTATGAAGTTGGTAACGAAGCAGTGCTATGTAAAGGATGTAAAAGTCATAGTATTGCCTTGTTCTGTCATTCAAATGCATGAAATTTTACTGCAAAAGTTTCTGTCATTGAGCTACCTGAGTTTAAGTTGCAAAAGGACGAAAATCTTAGACAAGGTAAGGTGAAGAGAGTATAGCATGTCCTCCGCAGGCGTCTTTCCCTCTCCCTGACCGTGTTCTGCTCCAAATTAGCAATCACAGAGTGCCAGCTGCGTCACTCCGCCGTCTTAAGCGATCAGTCATTTTTGTCGGTAAGGTTCACAACAAAAGCCGACGATCGCAGGGTCCGTGTGTGACAGCAGGTCCACGATTTCAGCTGATTTTCCGTCCAAGTTTCGAGGTCGCCTGTAAAGTTGGCCAGTGTGACAGGGTGTTATGAGGCCATTAGACGATGATGCAGGTGGCTGGGTGTAATGGAGGGTGAAAATCGCACATGTAGGAAATACCTGATAAAGTATATGTGCTTAAGAGGTGGAGTTAATAGAATTTAGTATTGGCATTCTTTATGTAGGGGGACTGATATATATATAGCGTCTCAAAAAAACAGCGGATATTGTGGAAGCTTGTATTGGTGATGGATTGTGAGAAAAGAGAAGTTTTTGAGGTATGGTGATGATGATGATGATGATGATGATGATGATGAGGAGGAGGAGGAGAAGGAGAGGAGGAGGAGGAGGAGGATAGTGAAGACTTAACTAGTAAGGAAGACATTTTCTGGCCCAAAATACACAGGGAGTAAAGGGAGATTAGATCAGTGTCATATGATAATGGTAGTAGATTCTAAAGAAGGAGGCAGTTTAGCAGCAGAATAAGAATGATGATGCTGATGATATAAATAAGCACGTTTACTCAGAAATCCCTAACACCTTTCAGCTCAGGCCAAGTGTAATCATATTTGAGGGGTCCTTTGATAAATAACCAAGGCGACTTATTCCCACCACATAATTAAGGTTCATTCAAGCAACCCTGATATAGTGTTCTAGTTGCTGAAGTGGCTCATTTCCATGAAGTGAAAGCAAAGCGTCTGTACAAACTAAGACTTGGGGGAAAGAAACTAAACCCAGGTGGTAAAAGGGGTGAGATAATTACAACTTGGTACCACAGTTGACCCCACAGTCCAACAAGGGAGAGGACGTGACTTTACTACCAAGAGCCGCCAAGCACACTCACCCACCTCCCACCACGTCTTCACCAACCTCAGCAATAGTTCCCCAAAGTTGCCACTAGTTCAGGTCCGAACGCTTCTCTGTAAGTTTGGGGAACGGCCAAGGCTTGTGGAAAGACAGAAAGTTTGTTGGGGATGGTGTGTGTGTGTGTGTGTGTGTGTGTGTGTGTGTGTGTGTGTGTGTGTGTGTGTGTGTGTGTGTGTGTGTGTGTGTGTGTGTGTGTGTGTGTGTGTGTGTGTGTGTGTGTGTGTGTGTGTGTGTGTGTGTGTGTGTGTGTGTGTGTGTGTGTGTGTGTGTGTGTCCAGATGCTTCGTTCTCACACACACACACACACACACACACACACACACACACACACACACAAAATATAGATAGATAGACAGATAATAGTCATGAAAAACAGAAAGCAAAACCCTTAAAAAATAAGGATTAATGGACGATTGCTGAAAAAAAAAAAAAAAAGAGTAAGAGTTCCACGAGAAACGTCGCAAAGTCTTTGGTTACTTATCCACAAAACCTGCAACTTTCGCAGCCGATGCTAAAAAGAAAAGGAAAGTAAAAACGTTTCCGCCAGCACCGCCGTTCTGTCCTAATAGGCAAAAACGTTTGGGGAAATTTTTGGCCGATGTTTCCTTTGATGTTGCTAAATGAAAATAATTATCTAAAAATTTAGCAAAGCGGGAATGAATACGTTTAGAAATATATCATGATCATCATCATCATTATCACCACCAGAATTATTAACATCGTCGTCGTCGTTACAATTTTCTCATGAGAAACATTGCAAAATTAAAATGTAATCTCTTACGTCTTCCCAGAAAACCATGTCACATCATCATGATCATGATCATCATCATCATCATCAAACTTTATATACCATTCAGAAAAGCTACAGATTTATGTAAAATTAACATCTCTTACACGTCGTTATATACCCACCACACAAGCAACACCCGCCTGTGATCTTTTGTCCCTAAACCAAAAAAAGCACGAAAAAAAAAAAAATCCCTCCGCCACACCACCGCCGTTCCACCTCAATGGGCAAAAATGTGGAGGGAAAAATTTTTGGCGCTGTATCCTTTGGTGTTTGTGGAGTAACGTCATTAGTGGGGCGGCCGCAGCACCTTTGATCTCCAGCAGACGCAGTATTTGGCCCTCAGGTTCTGCTCGATATACCGGTTTATTAACTTCCCTAGCAGAGTCTGTGAGAGAGGTGAGGAAGGAAGGAAGTGGCCATGTAGAAGAAAGCGGTAGAAAATCAAATAAGCGAAAAAAACAAAAAATAAAGTAGAGAGAGAAGGACGGAAAGTTGTGAGGAAGTGAGGACAACAATAAAAAAATATATAATAAAATAAAAATAAAGGAAGAGACGAAAGGGAACGAGGAAGTAAAGACACTCGAGAGCAGTTAAGAAAGAAAACGTAAGGACGGGGTCATACTGTGGAAATTAAAAAGCAGATTGGCTGGAATGTCCGGTTTACGCAGTATTGGGTGTCAGGGTTGTCTGATGCAGATGTTTATTAATTTTCTAGTGGAGAGTTAGTGAGGGACGAAGGGACGGGAGGAAGAAAGGGCGCTGCAAAAAGAAATACAGAAAAAAATAAATAAAATTGAGAGTTCAGACAGAAATAAGCAGTTCGACAGATATGTCTAGCGATTAGATACCGCAGATGTTAGAAGCGTTTCTGTTCAATGTTTGTTCGTTCTTGCTATTATCGCATTGTTTTATTCGGGGATTAACTGGCAGTACGTAAAACAAGTCGCACCAAAAGAGGCGCTAGGGAGCCTCCGTACCCAGCAACGATAATTCGTCCCAACGTGAATCCATACTGAGAGGATAGAGTTTGGGGCATTTTTGTAGCCATGACAAAGGTAAGAGAAAATCAAGGTGTGAAAAGCAAAATAAATTTCAGCAGAATAGGCGCAAGGGAGCCTCCTGCACCTACAATGAAAATTCGACTTTAAGTGAAGCCATGTCAAGAGGATAAAGTTCGGGGGTATTTTTGTGTCCATGGTAAAGGTCAGACTGAAGGCGGAGAATGAGAGTGAAGGCGCCAGTGTTATGCTTGGCTGGGTCTTTGGCAACGAGGGGTACAAGTGGAACACACTTAAGGATTTTAGTCGATCATGGGCGGTAAAAAGAAGGATGTGTGCTTCATCCTCTTCCGGAAACTGAGATAATTAAATCAGCTGAAAAACCTACTCATTATTTCTTTAGGGTTGGGAATGAAAGACCCTACTGTCGTAACATATGAATATATAGGTTAGGTTAGGTAAGGTTAGGTCAGGAGAGTCATGACCAGGGTAATGACAAGGCTGTAGCAACCGAACCACGTATCGATAATGGTGTACGTGAGGGTAGGGATAGGTCTTTGTTTCCTTTGATTCATGTATCTAAATAGATCAAGATACATTATTTAGATAATCGTACTCCATTTGTGACTAGATGATGGTGGTGGTGATATATTTTTGGATTACCAGTATAACTATAGAAGTTATTTAATATATTTGCTGTAACTGATTCAAATATTAGTTAGTATCTGCACATGTAAACCGCCTTTCCTTAATTTATGGAAAAATCGAACCTGGTATTAATATCCTTTCAGGTGGGTCAGACTGGTGCTACATTTGGGAGGTAAGAGGCCATAGCAAACAGAGGAATGCACCGTGAATCCAATTAGCCTTGTGCCGCCTTCCATGTTGGCCTCGTGTGTGTGTGTTTTGAGGGAAGAGATGTGGGTTTTGGGGGGCACATATATAATCGTTCGGTCTGTCATTATATTTCAGTTTGGACATTAATTACGGTGCTGGGAAAGCCTGGTGTTTGTTTTTTATGATTAACAGTAGTCATAATCATCATCATCATCATCAAAACTGAAAGCTTCTGTAATTATCATTATCATCATCTTCATTATCATCATTAAAAGCCTGTCATCATCATCATCATCAGCAGCAGCAGCAACTTAAAAACATGAAGTACTCCCTTCCTCTCTGTCTCACTCAAATAACAACAGCTTTTACACACACACACACACACACACACACACACACACACACACACACACACACACACACACACACACACACACACACACACACACACACACACACACACACACACACAAAGAGGCAGGTGGTCAAATACTCGAGACAATATTGGGCCTGTCAACCAACACAGCAGAAAATATTGAACGGGATAAACAAATATCATAAAAGTGCCATTGTTTTTGGTCGCCATGGAACTGAGAGAATTTGTCGTGTCTGTGAAGTTAGTTATAGAAGTAGGAAAGTAGAAGTATGTTGAAAATTTGGGTCCTGTATAAGTGTATTGTGTTCTTGTTGTGAAGTATTTATATCTGAAATATTTTTTTTAATTTGTGCCAACTTTGTGCACTGTGTATCAGACTGATAGATTAATGGAAAGTAGATAATAGATGGATAGGTACATGCAGAGAGATTGATACAGTCACATGCACACAGATACATACATCCATACATACATGCATGCATGCAAAGCGATGAAAAATACACACACACACACACACACACACACACACACACACACACACACACCAGTGCATGTTAGCGTGAATATACCTGACCGTGTATGACCGCTTACAGGATGCGGCGTAATGAATGAATCGGGAAACTGTACGTGCGTGTGTGTGTGTGTGTGTGTGTGTGTGTGTGTGTGTGTAGCGTTGTATTTCGGTGCATGAGTCACTTCCTTGTTCTGCATATATACAAATCACTCCCCTCCCCTCAGGAATTCAGTGTTAGGAATTTTTAACATCGATATTATGTATGCGAATGAAAGTCGTTTGCATAATGTGATTCGTCCACTGGTTAAAATCAATCCATTTACTCGATAAAAGGCATTTGTGGAAGTAAATAACGTTAGAGAATTAAAAACTATTCTCTTAATCTTTATTCGCCAAGTGGTGTGTGAATGGGTGTGTGAGCTATTTAATTAAACATTTCCCATCGATTTTTCACCTTGACATGTCCCAGATTTACGGCCTTGTGTGATATTAAATATGGTTTGTATAATTCTTTCACCTTTACTTGGCCCAGATTTTCGTCCTTTTGTAATACACTGTTTCTATAGTTCTGTCACCTTAACTTGGCCAATTTTTTTGTAAATTATTACGTTGCAAAGACTACTGCGGCTCTGTATAATTTCCATAGCAATTTTTTGTGACTAGCAACACTCTAGTTTTAATTAATTACTACAGCTCAGTATTCAAGATGGAGAGATGGCAATACTAAGTCAAGTCAGAGTAAAAGGACAAAGTTTTCTCAGCTTTTCTAATGTCCTGCTTCTGTTCCTGGATCCCTCCCACTCCAATGCATACTCAGTCAAAAATGAATGTTTTCATTTTCTGTTTCTATATTTGGATCAAGTGGGCGAAACTTTTGAAAACAGCCCCAGTAACTTCTCGTGCCTGTGTATGTCTGTTTTTCAAAGGAATGTCTCATTTACGTGCATGCTTGTTTTCGAGGTAATATGTTGCGTATGTGTATGTCTGCTTTTCTGTGTACCCATGTATGTGTAAGTCTATTTTCCAGGAGTTTCTCATGTATGTGTATATGTTTTTGGAAGTTACTTCATTTATATATATATATATATATATATATATATATATATATATATATATATATATATTGCCAGACGCCTCAATCCCGTTTGGGGTGGCCACAAACAAATCGCCACCAAGTCGCCCTGTCCCCCGCCATTTCACTCCCCTGCTCCCAACTCACACCCCCCTCTCTCATATACCTCTCCACCCCATCTCTCCATCTCATCCTCGGCCTCCCTCTCCCTCTTTCCCCCTCCACCTCACTCACATACACTCTCTTCGTCAGTCTTTGACCCTCCATCCTCTCCACATGGCCAAACCACCTCAGTGTGTTCCTCATAACGCTTCCTATCACATCCACATCCACACCACAACGCTCCTTTATATCCTCATTCGTCAGCCTGTCTCTCCATGTGACTCCACAGGCTCCTCTTAAATAACTCATTTCCATGGCTCTCACTCTTGACTTGTGTCCTTCCAAAAACGTCCAAGCTTCACTTCCGTACGTTAGAGTTGGTATCACAATACTGTCATGTAGTAACTTTTTCACTTCCATGCTCACTTCCCTGTTTCTTATCACTGCTTTCAAAGAACCAGCAACCTTTCTTCCCTGCTGTACCCTTTCAAGCACTTCACCCTCCAAACCTCCATCCTTACTCATCACACTACCCAAGTACTTAAACGTACTCACATTTTCCAATTCCTCACCATCCAACCTCGCTGTACATTCACTGACTTCACCTCTCTCAAAGACCATCACTTAACTCTTCCCTACATTCACCTTTAGATTCCGTTTCTTACACACTCTCTCAAATTCATCCACCAAGCCTTGCAGCTCCCCTTCGTCTTCACTCAACAACACGGTATCATCTGCAAACAACAGCACAGGGAGTTTCCAAACACTATCCTCTCTCACCAGGGCCACTCCAACATCCACTACCCTACCTTGTACCTCTTTTATTACCCCATCCATGTACAGATTGAACAACCATGGAGACATGACACATCCCTGTTTCAAACCAACTTTCAAAGAGAAAAATTCACTTAGTTCACCATCCACACGCACTGCAGCCTTCGCACCATCGTACATACTCTTCACAGCATTCAACAACTTCCCATCTATTCCATATATTCTTAACACTTTCCACAATCCTAGTCTATCCACCCTGTCATATGCTTTCTCCAAATCCATGAAAGCCGCATACAACTTCTTTCCCTTCTCTAGAAACTTTTCCACTAAAGATCTGAGAATGAATATCTGATCTACACAACCTCTTCCCTTCCTAAAGCCTCCTGTTCTTCTCCAACTAATTTCTCTGTTCTTTCTCTAACTCTGTCAATAAGTATCCTACCATACACTTTTCCTATTATACTAAGAAGACAAATGCCCCTATGATTACCACACACTTCTTTTTCCCCTTTTCCTTTGTACAAGGGAATAATTATACCTGACTTCCAATCCTCCGGGACTCTACCTTCCTCCCAGGCCAATCTGCACATCTTCCACATCCATTCTACTACTATCTCTCCCCCATGCTTCAGCATTTCACCACACACTCCATCAATTCCTGGGGCTTTCCCAGATTTAACTTTCTTCATTGCTTCCACAACTTCTATCCTACTGATTTCTTCCTGTCTTCTCACCTCCCTCCTTCTTCCAGCCATTCCCCAGCCACTTATACTCGCATTACTTCCATCCTCCACGTTCAACAATTCCTTAAAGTGTTCTCTCCATCTGCTCACTTTTTCTCCCTTTTCCACTAGTAACCTACCATTTTTATCTTTCACTCCCCTGCTAACTTCACTTCCACCCTGTCTTACTCTTTTCACCTCTTTCCAGAACATTTTCTTACAGTCCCTCCACTTTACACTCAAATTCCTTCCAAATTCCTCATCCACTCTCTTCTTACTCTCTCTTACTAATCTTTTCACCTCTCTTTCTTTCTACATATAACTCTCTCTTCCGTTTCTCAACTTCTTCTACGCCCCTATTTCTCATCCATTCATTGTATGCTTTCTTCTTTTGTGCCACAGCCCGTTTCACCTCTTCAGTCCACCACGCTGTTCCTTGCACCCCCCTCCGTCTTCTCTTCCTTCCACACACCACATCACATGCTGCACATATTTCTTCTGTAAATATTCTACACACACCTTCCACGTCCCCCATCTGCTCCAACTCATATTTGCCCAATCGTTCCTCCACTTCTCTCTTATACTCTGCCTTTTTCTCATCCTCTTGTAACCTTTCCACTCTCCTTGCAACTACTCCTTCCTCTCGTCTTTCCCTTCTTCTATTCCTCCATCTTACTTGAACTTTAACTCTGGCCACCACCAAGTAGTGGTCAGAAAGTCCACTCCCCCAACCTCTATAAACTCTTGCATCCAATATACATCTTCGCATCCTTTCATCCACACACACATAATCAATCATTGCCTTCCTTTCACTCAATTCACCACCCACCCTTCTCATCACTCGCCATGTATACCTGTGGATCATTTTATGCCTGAAGAGGGTATTGGCTATCACCAACCCCCTCCCAGCACAAATGTCCACTAGTGCACTCCCATTCTCATCTATCTCAGCAGGCACACCCCACTCACCAACTATTCCATCCACCATTCATATCACCAATCAAAAACACTCTATCATTCCTTCCAAACTTTTCCATGCACACTTCTACATTTGTCCAGAACTCTTCTCTCACTCTTCTAGCACGATCTTGCGTTGGCGCATACACACACACAATCGCCCACATTTGTATTCCAACTTTCAACTTTACCCACACAATCCTTGATCCAACTGATCCATACTGTCTTATGCTCCTCTTCCATCTTTTACTCACAACTATACATACTCCTTCCTTTGCCCTCTCATTCTCACCTACTCCTGCACATATACCCCATCCATACTCCCATTCTCTCACACTTTCTCCTCTCCATTTTGTTTCAGTTATTCCACATACATCCACTTTCGCATCCTCAAGCACCTGGACAATCTCTCTCTCTTTCATCTCATCATTTGCTCCCCTTACATTCCACGTTCCAATTGCAATGTCCATTGTCCGGTCCTTGGTCGTCAACGTTTGGTCAGTCCTTGTCCGAGGCTTATTGTTTGTGTTTTTAGTTAGTTGTTTTCCGGGGAGGGGCACTAACCCTCCGCCAACCCTTTTAGTCGCCTTTTACGACATATATATATATATATATATATATATATATATATATATATATATATATATATAGAGAGAGAGAGAGAGAGAGAGAGAGAGAGAGAGAGAGAGAGAGAGAGTGTGTGTGTGTGTGTGTGTGTGTGTGTGTGTGTGTGCGCGCATCTACGTTTTTAAGTAATTTCTCATGTATGTGTCTCGATAGTGCAGCACAGAGTAAGAATTTTATGCATCATCTTACACCATCCAGGTACTTCTTCCCCTCCCTTCTTCCATTTCCTTCTTCCCCCTCCTCCTTCCAGTCATCTTTCCAGCTCCTCCTTCCATTCCTCTCTCCCCTCCTCCCCCTTCCATTTCCCTCTCCCCCTCCCCCTTCCATTTCCCTCTCCCCCTCCCCCTTCCACTTCCCTCTACATTGTTTCTTTTCTCTCCCCGTTCTCTCCCAGATTTAATTGTAACACGCTTTTTTTTTTTTTTTTTTTTTTTTTTAACTCGCACACCCTCACCCATATCCTTCCTTTCCTTCACGCTCCTCTCTTTCTCTCCCCTTTCACTCTCTCCCCTCCCTATCACATTTAATGTTCACCCTGTTCCTATACCGTCCTGTCTTACCCAGAACCCTCATGTTTTCCAGTATCCCCTTTTTATTCTCCTTTCCTCTCATCCCCCCCCCCCCGTTTTCACTCTCCCCTTCCCCTTTGACTCTCTGCCTCCTCTTCCACTCTCCTGAATCAGCTGTAGGGTAAATCTAAAGGGTGGTTCAAAAGTCAGGTCACACAGGGAACGAGAGGATCAAGGCAGTAATTAATCAGTGTTTAGGAACGTTTACGTCACTGGGAGAAACGTTTGCACTGTGGCCATATAGAGCATGCATGATGACTATTACCCAGCACCATTACATAATACAGTATTTCTCAGTGTAACCTGACTTTATAACCACTCTTTAGTTCTGTAACCAATTGTCTTATGTAAATCGAAAGCCTCTCTGTCTACTTTGATGTCTGCCTCATATAATCTTTACACTTCGCCTACTCTTCCCTCCTTCCATATTTCCCCTCCTCACCTCCACTCTGCATCCCCTATTTCCCCTCCCCACCTCCACTCTCCACTCCTATTTCCCTCCTCTCCTCCACACTCCCCCCTTATTTCCCCTTCCCTCCTCCACTCTCCCCCCCTCCCTATTTCCCTCCTCTCTTCCACTCTCCACCCTTCCCTCTCTCTCTTATAAATCTAATTCTATAACCAATCACCTTATGATAATCCCAAACCTCCCTACTTCCTTTGATGTCTACCCTGTGCCCACTTCCTTGTTTACACTACTCCCCTCAGGATGAAAGAAGACACTGCTTCTCTCTCTCTCTCTCTCTCTCTCTCTCTCTCTCTCTCTCTCTCTCTCTCTCTCTCTCTCGTCCCTTCCTTATCTCAGTCTTTCCCTCTCTCCCTCCCCCTTCACCTCCCTCACTCCTTCCCCCTTCACCTCCCTCACTCCTTCCCCTAACCCCATCTTCCGTCTCAGGTCCAACTCCATTTACTCTCCGTCGCGTCCCATTCTTGTCTTGTAGGAGAGAGAGAGAGAGAGAGAGAGAGAGAGAGAGAGAGAGAGAGGACGAGGAGGTCGAAGGAGGAGAAATATAATCCACTCGACACCTTCCAAACGTCTTTTCAGCTTGTCACGTTGAAGAGGCAACACATCAGACAAGCCTCGTACTCTAAGGTGTGTGTGTGTGTGTGTGTGTGTGTGTGTGTGTGTGTGTGTGTGTGTGTGTGTGTGTGTGTGTGTGTGTGTGTGTGTGTGTGTGTGTGTAAACCATGTACATATTTTCTAACACCCTAACTTAGCACTTCCAAGCCAAGTATTTTTCTTGTTACCACGAAGCCTAAGTAAACACTTTTGGTCGACGCTCAAAGGTTACTTCATCTGAAATTCATCCCGGCTAGGAATAATATTATGTAGAGTTGAGGCGGTAAGGTAAGGGTAGTCCTGGTTGGGTTATGGTTTAGGGCGACGCGAGAATTTCAAGGCAAATCAGAGTTATATAGGGGAGGGAAGTGGAGTGAGGGGGGTAACAAGAGGGAGAGTGGAGGGGAAGGGGGAAACCGGAGGAGGATTCGAAGAATCAAGGTGGAAGAGAGTGGAGGAAGAGGGCTATGTCGAGGAAGAGGGGATGAGTGGAGGAGGAGGGGGCGATTGAAGAGGGGAAGTGGAAAGTAAAGGATGAGGAAAGGGGGTGAGTGATGGGAGGAAGAAGAAGTAGAGGGGAGTAATACAGACTGTAGACGAATAGGGCTGATTTCGCGTGGGCTTTTGAGGTGTAACAAATCTCCCTTTGCGATTTATTTTGCACATTACACCTAAGTCTCCTTATCAGTGATGAAAACTAGGCCTGTATGTATGCTGAAAAGAAATTAATGACATAAATTGGGAGAATCAAGATAAGTAGAACAAATTACTAAGGAAAATGTGCTACGAAGTTTTTTTTTTTTTTTTTTAGTACTTGAATGAGTGATGTAGGAATGATGGCGTGAATAATTTCATTGGGATGCTTGCTGTTGATAGCCCACCTGTGTTAATGCTTTTGTTTTTTTAATCCTACCTCGCCCCATCTTTTTCTAGGCGGGAATAAAGGTTGTCATGATGATGATGATGATGATATGCAGGGTGTCATAATACCCAGGGTACTACCATTGCTGTGTATACTAGCTTTGTTTGTAGTCTGTGTGCTCTGTTTTGAATACATGGGTAAGCATGTGTGTGTGTGTGTGTGTGTGTGTGTGTGAGGGGGGTGGGTGGGAGGGAGGGAGAGAGAGAGAGTGATAGACTGGGCAAGAATATTCACAAACATAAAATATTTGCACAAGAATTACGTAAAATACGGGGTGAGTCCGGGAAGAATACGGAATGGCCTGCTTCAAGTGTCTCTCAAACACTTCACAGTCCAGAGTCTTGTTTGTGTACCCTGGCAGCTTTCGTCTTCTTTTCTGTCTGCCTTTTACCTTGTCTGCTTTTCTTTTATACCTGCTGCTGCTTCTCTGCTTGCTGTTTTTCTCCCGCTGCGTCTGTCTTCTTTCTGTCGTTTCTTCTGCTGCTTTTCTCCCGCTGTGTTGTTCTGTCTGCGTGCCTACTTGCTTGTTTGATTTTCTCTATCTGTGCACGTCTCTTTGTGCCTGCCTGCCTGCCTGTCTGTCTTCCTTTGTGTTTCCCTTCCATGTCTGAATGTCTTTCTACTTGCGTCTCTTTTCGTTTTTTTTTTTTTTTTTTTTTTACCGGCTTGCATGCTCATTCTTTTTGCAAGTCTCTTTCTATGCCTGTCTTCATTCTGTCTTCCACCCCGCCTGTCATTCTTTCTCTTTTTTTTCTCCTTTAATATCTGTCTCTAGTTTCTGTTGCTTGCCTGCCTTTCTCCATGCCCATCTTCATCAGTACCTGTCTGTATTTTCTGTCTTCCTTCAGTTTGCATTCTTTTCTCACTCCCTCCCTGCCTTCTTGTCTGCCTTTATGCCTTTATTGATTTTCCCTCAGTGCCTGTCTGCATCTTTTTCTACGTCCATGTCGACCTACATCCCTGTCTCCCTCCTCTCCCCTTCTACTTCTCTTCATTTCTCTTCATATTTCTACGTGTTTCTCTTCCTTCCTCCTACTTATCTTTCTCCATCCCTACTTACCTCATTCCCTACCTACCTCTCTCTCCCTACCCACCTACCTACCTACCTACCTACCTACCTACATACCTACTTACCTACCTACCTACCTACCTACCTCCTTCACTTCTTTCCAGTTTCTCTTCCTTTGTCTCAGCCTACGTACCTGCTGTGTTTGCTCTGAAAAAGCCAGGTATTGTGAGTAGTCTGTATGCGTGTCTACAACCCCGTCCTTTCATCCTCATGTCTTCAAAACAAAGTCTCTTACTGGTTTAGGTAAAGTGCGTTGACCTGTGTGCACCGTTTTTAATATTTTTTGTGTTTTTTTCCTTGCAACCTCTAGAAGATTTTGTTCTGGTTGAGGGGAGACTACTATACTATTTCTACTTGTTCTAAAATTGTTGTACCTCCATCTTGAATACTCAGCTGTAACAATCGATTAACTCAAGAGTAATGTGCCAGTCAGGAACAAGTACTGTGAAGTGGATGAATACCCGTAGAAATTTTTGCCATTCACCAAGGTGAAGCAATGCTCAGAGGACAAGTCTGGGTCAAGGCAACTCTAGAATTTCACTCTTTTCCAAGTTGTGTCACGGAACTCAGTAGCAAAAAAATAAGGATGCTCAGCTTCGTTCTATGCCACGTTTTCGTAACTCGCAGTATAGTCTAGTATTAACTTATTGTTTCAATCCATCATTTAACGTGGAAAGACGACAATTTCAGCTCAAGTGAAAGTAAAAAGTGGACATTATATTAGTTAATAAAAATAAAACGGCTTTCCAGGTGAGCACTCGCATAACAGGATATCAGAATATAAAAAACAAGACAGATTTAATCGCAGGCTATACTGGATAATACTTTTTTGTTTCGTGAACCTGTAGTCTGTTTTTTCCCTTTAACATCCGATTACTCAGTCGCATCATCCACTGACAAGCAGATATGCAAACTAATAGAGGCCGATAAATGGACCGATAGATAAATAGACATGTAGATAGACAAATTCGTATACAGAGAGAGAAATTGATGGAAAGCTAGACAGATAAAGGAAGTAAAATAGATTAAATTGTATACCGCGGAGGAGCTGAATTTGTAGTGACAGTGTTGTATGTCGTGTTCTCTCCTTGATCAGTCCTACACCCACACCCACACCAACCTACATCAACTACCTCTCCCTGCCTGCCAGTTTCCCTTCCTCCCTGTCTACCTGCCTCGTTTTCTGCCTACCTACCTGTATGCCTGTTTGCGTACATGTCTTCGTGTCTAACTACTTCAATACCTGTTTTTTCCCTGTCTCTCTGTCTGCCTTCCTACCATCCTGCTTAACTGCCTGCCTGCCTTCTTGCCTCGTTGCCTTCTTACTTACCTGCCACCTTTCCTTCCTGCCTCCCTGCTCCCTTGTCTACGTACTTCTCTGCTTGCCTTCTTCCCTGCTTCCACCCCTGCGTACTTGCCGGCCTGCCTACCTCCCTTCCTGCCTGCCTCTCTCGATCCCTCCATCCACCTTCCTCTCCTTCCCTCCCTCCCTCCCTCCCTCCCACGCACCACGCCTACATGCATTTTTCCTGGCTGTTTCTTTATCTACATGTTGATATTCCCTCTTTCCTCTCTCCTGTTAGACCCCTTCCCCTTCCTTCTCTCCCTGCGTGCCTCCCTCCCAACCCCCCTGCTACCTTCTTTCTATCCTCACTCGTTCCTCCCTACCACCCTCTTTCAGTTCCCTTTTCCATCCCCTCTGTCAGCCCCCTCCCCCACTCTTCTCTCCCTGGCTATCTCTTTATCCCCTTCCTTTCCTCCCTTCCTACGACCCTCTTTCCCTCCCTCCTTCTGTCTCTCTCTCCTGCCATTCCCTTCTCTACTCACGATCCCTCCCTCCATGCCTCTCGCTCTCCTGCCATTCCCTTCTCTACTCACGATCCCTCCCTCCATGCCTCTCGCTCTCCCACCATCCATCCTTCCCGCTTACTCCCTCTTCACTACCCTCCCTCGCTCCCTTTCCATTCCTTTCCTTTCCATCTCCCTCCCTCCTTCCCCCTCCCAGCTCCCTTTCCCCACCATCACCATAGAGGTGACCATCACCCATCCCTCCTTCTCTCCCGTCCCCTCTCCCTCCCTCTTTCCCTTCCGCTCTCCCTCCCTCTCTCCCTTCCGCTCTCCCCCCCTCTCTCCCTTCCCCTCCCCCTTCCCCTCTCCCTCTCTGCCTTTTGCCAGCCTCTCTCCCTGCACAAAACATTTTCTGACTTCGTTGTCCTAGAGCTTGATTCCAACATAGGAACGAAGGACGGGGCCAGGCTTAACACAGCAGCACGTGTTTTTTTTTTATATTATTATTATACCTACTTTGTACAATAAGATTCGCAAGCTCCCATGACGCACTTTATTTTATTTTTATTTTTTTTGCAACCACTTCAGTTCGTATAGCTTCGCACTCAGACTTCTGTGACTCACGTATCTTATTTTTTCCACATATACTGTGTGTGTGTGTGTGTGTGTGTGTGTGTGTGTGTGTGTGTGTGTGTGTGTGTGTGTGATTAATTTGTATGCTTGTGTTTGTGTTCTGGTTTTGGTGTTTTTTTTTCTGTGCATATGTTTTTTATAATTCTGGAAATGCTTTTGTGTGGGTCTCCTTGTTTGTGTTTTTGCGCCTATTTGTCTTTGCATTTGTTTTGTTTATTTGCGTTGTGGTGTAGGTAGGTAGGGGGGGCAGGCCTGGGTACCCTTCCCATCCAGCAATGTTTTAATTCATTTGTTTCCCGTCTCTCTAAGTCACACTGTTTCCATAAATAAACACATCCTGTTTGTTTTAGCCACACGGCACGAATTTGGATGCTCAGGAGTGTGTGTGGGGTTGGCGTGTGTGCGCGTCTGCGTGCGCGCGCGTTTTATCCAGAAACACGGATTTAACAGAAGAGGATTACTGTACGAGTGTATTTGTATGCATAGAGAGATTACAACGTATTAACAGCTTTAGGCTCCTATAACTCACCAAAAAAAAGAAAAATACTCCAACATTAGATGGAAAACAACACTAGAGTCCCGACCATGAAAAGATTTATGGTATTAGTATTAACTCCTTAAAAGAGATTCAGTCATATTGTACTGTAATCTTGCTACACAAAGTCGAAAGGTTTTATATTGGAAGTGTTTAGGAAAGGCCTTGTATCTAACCCCTCCAGTTTCATATATCACTTTAAGCTGAAAAAAATCATGTGGAAAAGGGACTTTGTCGGACTGAAGGAATTAACTCTTCGGCTCAGCTTTAGGATGGCCTGTTATTGCCAGGAAGCTTGATGGAATTTTCTGCCCCACTAGTTCAGTATAGTTGGATCACTCTGAGAAAATCGTCTGGAGGTAGCAGGAAAAAATATACACGGACGTCAATATAACAAAAAGGTTAGTCGAGATGGTTTGTAATTTCTTTAGCATCAGAGTTTTTTTTCCTGCTCTGTATAAAATCATCTGACGGTAGCAAGAATTAAAATGAGAAAGTGGGGAGAGTAGCAGTGTAACAAAAAAAATCCTGGCATTATTCTTTTTATACAATCGTCTAGAGTACAAAGACTAAAATGAGAGAGAGGGATGAGAGTAGCAGCAAAAATGGCGCTGTTACTGTCTGAATAAAATCGTGTAACGGTAACAAGAATAGAAATAAGAAAAAGTGGGGGGGGTTGAGAGTGGCCATTTAACACAAAAAAAAAAAAAATCGTGGTTTTACTCCCGACCCGCGTGGCCCATTTTCGTCAGTAAATGGGAAACTGCATGTGAAACCCTCTCTATCCCCTCTTAACAGACCGCCTCTCTCAACCTTCCCCTCACTCACCCTTCCCCTCACTCACCCTTCCCCTCACTCTCCCTTCCTCCTCCCCTGTCTCCCTCCCGTCAGCTAGTTGACCCATCCTCTTTCCTTCCCTTCCCTTCCAATCTTTTTCCATTCCTTTCTTTACCTCCTCCCACATAGCCATCTCTGACCTCCCCACCCCTCCCATTTCCTTAACTTCCTTTCTCCCTTGATTCGACTAACTCCCATCCCTCCTTCTTCTCTCCTACAGCCGTCTCCTTCCTTCTCTTTCCCTCACTCTTAATCATTTCATCCCCATTTCTTTCCTCAGTTCCCTCCCACTCTCTTTCCTCTCTTTTCTCATCCAGACCCTTCCCAAACTTACCCATACCTCTCCCCATTCCCTTTAGCATTCATTTCTTCTTCCTATTTTCCTCCCCTTTCTACACTTTTCCCTCTTCTTTACTCCTCCCTTTCCCTTGTCTCTCCCCTCTCTCTTTCCGTCTTCCCTCTCCCCTCTCTCTTTCCGTCTTCCCTCTCCCCTCTCTCTTTCCGTCTTCCCTCTCCCCTCTCTCTTTCCCTCCTCCCTCTCCCCACTCTCTTTCCCTCCTCCCTCTCTCCTCTTCGCTACCTTTATCCTCCTTTCTCTTTCCTCTCCTCTTCCCTCTCCTCTCGCCTCCCCTCCCCTCTCCCCTCCCCTCCCCTCACACCGTAACACAATAAACCCCCGTCTTTCTTTCCTTCAGTTCGTTCATTGTGTTCTTTACATTCCCTTCCCTCTCTCCCCCTTGCTCCTTTCCCTTCCATTTCCTCCCCACATCCCTTCCCTTTCCTTCGCTTTTTTCACGTTCCTTCTCTTCCGTCCCTTCCTTTTGTCTCCCCCTCCCCTCATCCTGCTTCCACTCTCCCCTCGCCCATCCACTCCCCATTCCTTTCCCTCTCCCCTCTCACCATGTCCGACTTTCCCTTCCCGCATTCTCATCTTTTCCTTTCCCACTTTCTTCCCTTTCTTTCCTCTGTCCCCTTTCTCTCCCCTCCACTCTCATCACATCATCTCTGACTTTTCTTGTTTTCTTCTCTACTCATTTCTTCCCCTTCCCTTCCCTTCCCTTCCCTTCTTTTCTCTTCCCCTCGTCTCCCCCTCCTTCCCCTCTCCTCCCTCTCCCCCTCCACGCATCCATCTCCCTTTCCCTATCCCATCGTTCCCTGTCTGCCCTCTTCATTTTTTTCTCCCTTTCTCCCATTCCTTTCCCCTTCCATTCCTTCCCTCACACTCTTCCCTTCCTTCTCCATTCCCCTTTCACCCCTCTCTCCCTTCCCCTCGGCCCGTAACGCAATAAACTGGTCTGTGTGTGTGCTTCCTCTCTTCATCGTTTTCCCGGCACTGTTTTTTAGTTGGACACGGCATGAAAGGTTTATGGAGGCTGGCGTAGTGGTCATTAAAGTGTCACGAGACGACGGATTGGCAGGGCTACACGAGATGCCTTGTTCCGGGGTGTAATGGGCTGGTTTATTAATTAGGTTAGGCATTATTCGAGGTGTTATATGAGGCTTCGTGGTACCTGTTCCCTTGCGATTTATTTTGCCTACTACACCACCCTGTTCTCTTGCTATATATATCGTTTTAATATGGAGGTAATTTGTATATGTGTAAAAAGATATTGAGGAGTAACAGACAAAATAAATCGCTAAGGAAGAGATGCAACGGAGCCTCCTAAGCCGCCTAGAAATAGCTGGTAAAAGTCTGATTTATACCAGCCTTTCCACCTTCATGCTAAATACTAAAATAATATAACATGATGCCGCTCCTGAATACCTCGATAAATATAGGTGTAAAGTTTTGATGAAGAGATTTTCCCCGTATGAACTGAACCATTTGACATAGGGCAGAGTGTCATAGTCATCTCATGTACCCCGTGGACGTCTGCTTCGTTTTATTCCTGCCATCTCCGGACGATTTTATTCAGCTTATGAGACTTTTCCAACTGAGTGGGTTAGATAACAGCCTTAACAAACCCCTTCAATGCAAGGGGTCCATCGCAAGCTGAATAAAATCGTCTGGCAGCAGCAAGAATAAAAAGGACGTCTCCCGGATTCAAGGAGTTCAGTATGACACCACTCCTGTCTGAGTCAAGGGGCGAGGTAGGTGATCTGGAGGAAGTAAAAGGGGTCTTGACTCCCTGGCTCGTCTTTTCGTGGGTGAAGAAGGCTCCCTAGCACTTGTTTCTTGTTTATTTTCGCATACAGCTGTTGTGATATCCTTCTCTACAATATTTATGCAAAGTATGTCGATATATGAATGATTTAAATAACACAGATGATGTTAAGGTGTTATGTGCAAAATGAATAGCAAACAGGTGCTGGAAACCCACCGAACCTCACCAGAATACGACCTCGTGACCAAAACTCTCTGGATATATATTGAGGTTGGAGCTGCATTAATGGAGCCACTGAACAGCCCCGATTAACCTACTTTGCTTCTAAATAATTTCATGAAGCACAGGATAATGCTTCATGAATCATGAGGGTCATTACGTCAGTGACAGTGAATTTCGTGAATGTCGAAAGTTGTAAGTGATTTATTGCATGAACAATAGAATGTTATTTCGTGAATGTTAAAATTTATATCGCCAGCACCGGAATACAGTTTCGTAAAATCTGATACTGAATTGTCAAAAGTTAGTGTCATAAATGATTTACTGCATAAACCATATTCTCTATTTTGTTAAGATTTACTCGTATATCGCGAATAACAGAATAACACTGGCCAAATATGAAATGTATTTCATGAATGTCCAGCCAGTGAGCATGAATGCCACCATAGTATTTCTGTGCAAGACGTAAACTTAATTCGCGAGAAATATACCTCGCGCCAGCCAAGAGGGACGCAGGAACCCGGAGCGACTACATGGCCTTCGCAAATTTGCAATGGGAAAATATTTTTGGAGGATGGAATTCTAAAAATGCATTTTTCGTGTCGCTCCCCGTCGTAAAAACTACAGGCGAGCATGAAGCGTGAAAGCGACTACGGCTCGACGGATATATGCCAACTATTATACATGCAGGAATTTTTAAAACTTGAAATTCATGTAAGCTAACTTTTAAAAAATAAAACTCTCTCTCTCTCTCTCTCTCTCTCTCTCTCTCTCTCTCTCTCTCTCTCTCTCTCTCTCTCGCCATGTAAAAAATGTATAGCCATAGCATTCTTTTTTCTGCCACTGAGTTACGGAAAATAAGCCACAAAAGGACAACAGTCTGGACCAGGTTAGGATGAAAAGGCAGAGTTGTTCCGATCATGAGAGGCATAATCGTTTGGTGGTGACCCATATACGCCAGTTAAGTGCGTCCATAACAGCGGGAAAGAGCTAATTGACCTCATTATTACTTTATGTGTAGGGGGAGAGTGATGGACGGCCGATGACAGGGTTGGGAAGCCATCATATTAGCCCATTAAAATATTCCCCTCATCATTTTTTAACGCATTAATTCATCTGGTGATGGGCTGAGGGCGATGTTGTTAATCTGCTTAATATGCTGACCTATTTCTCGTTTTATTTTTGATATTTCTGACGATTTTCTTCAGTTTGAGTTATTTATTTATTTATTTATTATTATTATTATTTTTTTTTTACGGAAGGGGTCAGAAACCAGTCTTCATTTATCCCCTCACTACCAGATGCCCCGCACCCTAAAACTGGAAATCTTATAGTTGCCGCAAGTGAGAGAGAGAGAGAGAGAGAGAGAGAGGAAAAATGTCATAGAACCGTGGGCGTTAAAATGTAGAGCGCGAAGGTGTGGACAAGGCCCATTTTTTACCATAAAATCTGAAGCATGTGATGATAATAAGAGACCATGTGTGACCTCTTTGCACCGTTGCTGGCTGCGTTGTGTAATGAGGGATGCAGGCTAATCACATCCAGCAGTTACAGAATATTTTGTGTATGACTGTCAAAAATTAGTGACTTACCCCTTCGCACACCTAGTTCTTCTAAAATGACCGTTTCTTCATTTCCCTTTTTATAAATGAAATACACACCTTTACTTACGTTCACGTTCATTATACACACTTATGCACGCTCCATTCGTTCTATAATCATACAGACACCTTCCTCATGAGTTCCAAAATACTCACAACGATAGGCCTCTCTTATAATGAGTAACATCATTAGGCGGCAGCAAGAAATAAATTTTAAAATACTTCCTGATAATGTAGGGATCGAAATCAACGAATTATAGTAATAATATCGGCAATATATAAGTAGAAGCTAAAATAATTTTGTGAATATTCTAAAGCATAACCAGAATTCTGATATGTAATCTTTAACAAAAGTAATACTGTGAATATTGCAAAGTATACGGTACCTAGAGTTATGATGTACACACTGTAACAGAAATTATCATGTGAATATTGCGAAATGTACCTAGAAATAACGTACACTGTATCAGAAATTATCCTGTGAATATTGCGAAGTGTACACAGACTTGTTATATGATTATACATGGTGCTGTCTGTTCCTCGGGCAAGCAGATCAAGAATTTAAGGTCACAGGTCATTGTTCCCTGAGAGACTAGAGTAAGAACTAATAGAGGTTAGCGCTAGGGTTGCAATAAAGCCTTAAAACTCGGCATCAGGTAATGGAATTCGCTAGATTACCAAGAAGCGCAAATTCAGCATATTCAGAAACCATGAAGCAGAGCAATCTGTGTGAAACTCCACTGAAAATGATGGAGTAGGACTGAAGACCGTGGAAGCAAAAGTGAAAAGCGAGAAATTAGGAGGCTTGACTGGTGAGTGAAGGCAGAGCGTGGTGCTTTACGAGTATACTAGGGCACTCTGGTAATGCTGTTCGTGGATTATTATTATTATTATTATTATTATTATTATTATTATTATTATTATTATTGTTGTTGTTATTGGTGGTGCTGCTGCTGTTGTTGTCGTCGTCGTCGTCGTCGTCGTCGTCGTCGTTATTATACCACGTTATTATACCAACCCCTTGTACAGTTCTGGCTTTACTATTCCGATTGTCTCAGTTGCCCCCAAAGTCCTGTTAATGGGAGACCTGCATCTTCCAAGAAACAGGTAACGGACTGGGGGCGCTCTCAATGGCCTTTCAGCAAGGTGATGTTGCCCATGCATCTTTGTTGAGTGACGTTTGGATGCAAGACCAATAGATGCTCAGCGTTGTCTGTGTGGTGTTGACGTCGCTTGTATGCTGAGTTGGGTGTTTGATTTTGTGTGTGTGTGTGTGTGTGTGTGTGTGTGTGTGTGTGTGTGTGTGTGTATTAAAGAGGAGCGATGGAGGTCGCAGTGAAGTCTTGAGCGTTACTCGTGCTGATCTTGGAAAGTTAATTTCTTCCTGTATATGTCAGGTAGGATGCTGCCCAGAATATGTTTCTTCGCCTGCTTAGGAGAGCTGACTAAGTAATCAGTGTGCGGATATTTTTTTCTGTGTGTATTATCGTAAGTTTATAGTAGGCTATAGTAGCCTATTGCTTGGAGTAGGAAGAGAATGTTTTTTTTTTTCTTTTTCCCTTTCAGGCTGGATTTTATGGAACGGGTATGTGGAATCTAATGATTTTGTACACAGTAGAATTCTAATCATATTCAGGCGATAAATAGTGGTCAGAGCTATGGTTTTGGTGCGTAGATGACCTGTATTTGTGGTCAGTGTACATCCTGCCATAGTGCACAAGTTTTTTTTGTGTGTAGTCAGTTGTGTTCTGTTGGATGTTTTAGTCGAGACACAAGCTGGAGAGTATTATAAAACACACCAACACCGTTAAAATTTACGCAAAATCCATGAGGCAAGCGGCACCTTACAAAGTCCCCTCCCCACCCACACACACGCACACTCACGCTCGCACCAACCACGACGCAGGCGACAGCATTATGGAACCCGACGAGGCAGATACATTTCGCCTCGTCACAAGCAAGCACTCCCCTCCCTCCACAAGCCATCGAGGGGCAAGAATAGGTCTTGGAAGGGAGCTGTGGGGAGATAGTCAAACTCCTTAATACGTCCATCAGCTTCTCCCTTGTCAACTGCGCTAGGATACTTCAAGATGCTGTCGCCTTTTCACTCTCCCTACTGCGTCGTTTCAAGTCCTCTTCTCCCCTTTTCAGTCCCATCCGTGTCGTGCCAGGTTGTCTCTCTTCCCTTTTCAACCCCATCTGTGTCGCTTCAAGTCGTTCCCCTTTTCAGTATCTCATTTTTCTGTATCTTGTTCTCAGCCATTCCTCTTTCGCTGCTTTAAGTATAATCCCATTCTGTCTCTCGCTCCATCTCACCAGTCCCGTGTCCCTCCCCACGTTGGTTCCACGTGTCCCTCTTACAGATGCAATAGTCTCCCCTTCCTCTTTTTCCATGTTCTCATCATCTCAACCCCTCCGTGTCGTTCCAAGCTTTCCCTTGCTAGGTTCAAGTCGACCCTCCTTCACTCTGCCCTCCTGCATCTCTTTCCAAGTCGTTCCGTCCGCCTGCATCTCGTTCCAGGTCGTTTCCCCGTCGCCTGCCACCCGCAACCTGAGCGAGGCGGGAGTTAAAAGTGCGACGACCCGAGAAATGTGGAGGGTATGGTGATTTGGAGTGTACCCGCCGATATTGTGCTCGGGAGATTGATTGCAGGCTTTCTCAGTAAACCCCCCACCACCCACACTCCTCCAGATGCACGCACGCACTGACGCACGCACGCACGCACGCACGCACGCACGCACGCGCTCTCACACACACACACACACACACACACACACACACACACACACACACACACACACACACACACACACACACCTACCTTTCCCTCCTCCTCCCCTCTCCTCCCTTCCTCCCCCCTCCTCCCTTCCTCCCCCCTCTCCCCTTCCTGTTCCTTCTTCCCCCTTCTCCTCTTCTTCTCCTTTCCTCCCCCCTCTCCATTCCTTCCCCATTTTCATTTTTATCCCCTGCCTTCCCATCACACACACCCTTCCTTCCTATTCTCCTCACCCATACCCCCTCTCTTCTCCCCGTTTGTCATTCCCACCCTTCTCCCACACAAGATCCTATCTTACATCACCCTACCCCTTCCCCTCCACACTCCACTCTTCAGGGTAAAGGATATATGCGCGGGGAGGGAGGGTTCCACGTCCTAAGCGAAACCAGATTCAGAGAGACGAAGACACACACACACACACACACACACACACACACACACACACACACACACACACACACACACACACACACACACACACACACACACACACACACACACACACACACACACACACACACACACAGAACATCAGGAAGGCTGCAGTTTTTATCCCTATATTTTGCGTTTGTCTGGGAAAGTGGAGCGACAGACAAATGTGCCTTAAGAGATTGTCTTTCTGTGATATGCATAAGCAAGGAAATGGAATGGAATTTTGGCGTTGCCTCCGACTCGGTTCACTTGACACGAATATAAAAGTGAGGCATAATGATTTGGGATACGCAGAATAGAGCCCCCAAACCGCTTTTCCAAGAACAATGTATTTATGGAATGCGTCAGTTGAGGTATGTGTTTGTGTACATATGGAAGTGTGTCGGGGTTCCCAGTTGGAGTCTTAGCATCTGTATCTCCTCAGCTTTATATGTATCTCGTGTCTGGATCCTACCCACCTCAATTACAATTCTTCTAGAGCACTTCTTCATGACTAGGTTGATATTTTAGTGTTAAATCTCATCTTGAAGCAGGGCATCAAGAATGGAGAGACGGTTCTTTTAGGCCATGTTAAGGTGAAAAGGATATAGTGTGATGAACAATAGAGGCTGAGTGGTGAGTGAGGTTCCTTGCCACCGCACGTGTGAGTGACAGCCTCATGATGTTTTCAGTGGCTTGCCCTCATTAGCGGATGCCACTTCAGATATCCCATTCTCTCTCTCTCTCTCTCTCTCTCTCTCTCTCTCTCTCTCTCTCTCTCTCTCTCTCTCTCTCTCTCGTTATATTTCTATCACTGTAGTCATTCTGTCCTCTTCTCTCACTCTTCAGGCATTCCTTCCCGCCTTCCTCTTACTCTTTCACTTCCTTCCCCCATACCCCAGCCTGAACCCCATTCCTCGCTCTTACACTTTCCAGTCATTCTAACCCTGTCTCACTCTCCCACTCACTCACTCACATCTCCCCCACTTCCCCTCTCCTTCTTCCCCTTCTCCTTCCCTCTCCTACTTTCATACCAGGACTCTCTCAATTAATTCCCAAATCTTTTCTTTCTTCACGTCCCTCTTTTGCTCCCATTCTCTTACCTTACGAGTACCTCTTTTGCCCCCTTCTTCCTTTTATCTCCTCTCCTCGCTGCTCCTTTCCTCTACACTTCCTGTCCAATACCTCTTCCATCCCTCCTCTTCCTTCCCTCTCCTCATCTCCCTCCCCCCCCCTTCTTTACCTTCTCCTCTTCTTCCTTCCCCCTGCCCTTGCTTACCCTCTCCTCTTCTCCCTTCCCCCTCCCCTTCCTTACCCTCTCCTGTTCTCCCATCCCTTTCTTCCCCCCCCCCTCCTTTTGTCTCACCTTCCCCCTCTCCATCCTCCCAGCCTATCACCACCATCGATTCAGCTGTCGCTGTCTCTTAAGCCCTTCGTGGTTATTCCTAATTACTTTTTTCCGAAGGCCGTGGAGATGAGGAATAATGTGAGAAGGCTTTTTTTTTTTTTTTCTAATGCCGTGATTTTGATTTTCATATATTTTTACTGTTGTTACAATAATTGTTGTTGCTGTTATTCTTGTTGATGTTGATATTGTTATATATTGTTGTGGTAGTAAAAGTATTACTACCGGTGTTAATATTTTTGATCGGTATCATATTATTATTATTATTATTATTATTATCGTCATCATCATCATCAGCATCATCATCATCATCATCATCACCATCATTATTATCATTATCATCATCAGTGAGTGAATAATGTACCGGTACCTATGATTCATATAAAGAAACCAAAATGCCTCTGAAATACCTGCGGGTCACATAAATCACCAGATAAATGTAATAAAGCAACCTGTATACAAGTAAAGCAGCTGGTAAGCACAGAAAGGAACAATTTCATCTATAGTTGAATCCATAACAAGTAATACAAATTCATCTAAATTATCTTGAGTACAAAACAGAGAAACTATAATGCGCTATAAAGTAATTAGAAAGAAATATTAATAAGTCAGAGAGGCAGGACGTCTTGTGAGGAGTTGAGAACCTTCCCAGAATTAATGGGCAACTTGGGAGGCGCTTGCTAAGAATAGGCAACTTTTGTGGGAGTAAGTTTGTTTTGAGTTTGTTTGGCATGCGAGAGTCGGTGCATCAGTGGACACACACACACACACACACACACACACACACACACACACACACACACACACACACACACACACACGCACACGCACACGCACACACACACACACAGGCATAAATTAATCGACACAGATCCACACCAAGCCACACATAATTACACAGGCAAACAATCAAATAACTTCCTCGTACACTCACATGCTTTAGGCTATATTGCTTCCCTGTACAAGCTCGCTCGGTGAATGCTGGATGCAATCGAACCCCCGGGGTGATGGGAGGACGATTAAACGATCCTCCGCCTTGTGCCTACGCATCACTGGGGACTCTGAATGTGAGGATTGGATCTGGGCGTTTGACCGGAGACACTGATTAGTATCTTGACCCCATTGTGCATGAAACGCAAACTAACTGACGTGGAAACAGATACCTATGTACATGGATACACATGCAGATTCACACCTACAAATTCCTTTTTCACACACACACACACACACACACACACACACACACACACACACACACACACACACACACACACACACACACACACACACACACACACACACACACACACACACACACACACACACACACACACACACACACACACACCTGACAGGAGTGAAGTCAATGGCGTCCATCAGAGTATCGACAGAAAGCCAGTGTAGCCATGTTGTGTCCTGCCGTTAGTGCGCCCTGCTTTTCTCCATCCCCCTGCCACACACCCTGCTTCCAACACACCCTGCTTTCAACACATCCTGCTTCCAACACACCGTAACACACACCCCATTTCTGTACCGTGCATCACTCTGCATTTCATCACTTCTGCTAACCACATAGCTTTCTGCGCTCAGTCATATATCTTCTCTCAGATTACCCCTGCATGCTACTTTGTTTACTAGCCACCCTGCCACACACCCTACTTTATACATACCGGTAAATCTACCAATCACCCTGCTTCCATCACACCGTGCCACACACTTCTGCTTTCTACATGGCCTGAAAACTTCCATGTTATATGCACACCGTGTCCTACACACACCCTACAACACATTTTGCACCCTTTATCAAATATCATGAGTTTTGCACGTCCTCACACACACACACACACACACACACACACACACACACACACACACACACACACACACACACACACACACACACACACACACACACACTCCATAATCACAGACTGATGTGTACACTGTCACTCGCATCCACTTCTCCACATCCTCGCCACAGTTCATCCACACTTTGCCCTCATTTCCACACCCTAACATACCTCCACACAAAGCCACCATTCTCTCTCAATACACTTGCACACATCCCATGAACTCTAATTTGTTATTCAGTTACATTTAGGGAGGTGGATGAAAGCGAGCCAGAGAGAGGCAGGGTGAGAATAATTCACTTTGATGAGAGAGAGAGAGAGAGAGAGAGAGAGAGAGAGAGAGGGAGAGAGAGAGAGAGAGAGAGAGAGAGAGAGAGAGAGAGAGGGAGAGAGAGGAGAAACAAGGTTAGTGGAATTAGTATAGCAGGTGTTACTAAGGGCCCGAACCGTGCCAGCGCTAGTGGCCATCACATAAATGAGCTTGTTCGATACCAGAAGGAGAGGGAGAGAAAGAGAGAGAGGGAGAGAGAGAGGAATGTGAGGGATATATATAAGGTACATTGATCCAGGGACCACACAAACCTTAGGATCCTCTCGTTCCTCAGCTTCCATCGACCCAGACACACACAAACACTCCATCAATCTCCATCACATTCA
The DNA here is from genome assembly GCF_032717465.1 of Coenobita brevimanus. Taxonomy (NCBI): domain Eukaryota; kingdom Metazoa; phylum Arthropoda; class Malacostraca; order Decapoda; family Coenobitidae; genus Coenobita; species Coenobita brevimanus. The sequence goes on from NC_137027.1 coordinate 14,404,079, forward strand.
TACAGCCCTACGTTCCTCCGCCAACACATATCTCCACCTCCGACATGGCTCGTTTTCCTCCACCCTTCCACACCCTCCGTCCTTACGTTCTTCCATCCTTCCACCTCCACATTCCTTCTCTCGCCCTCTCCTCACACCAACATTCCTCCATTCCTCCACCTCCACAATCCTCACTCTTCCATCCCCACATTCCTCCACTCCCCCATGCCCACATTCTTCCACTCCTCCACTTCCACATTCCTCCTCCCACGCCATTAGGGAGATATGAGTTAATCCTCTCTGTTTTTTAAAGTGTCCCTCAGTGAGATTGAAAAAGGAAAGAGGAAGGATGAGGAGCGTAGGCTGACTCTCCAGCTGTCCTTCCTTCGTCTGATTTGAATGGGAAGATGGCTAGATGGATGGATAGATAGATAGATAGATAGATAGATGATGGTTGGGTGGATATGTGGATGAATGGTTCGATGGATGGATAGATGGACAGATAGGTGGATGATAGATGAATGGATGGATAAATGGATGGATTGATGGATGGATGGATGAATAAATGGATTTATGGATGGATTAATAGAAGAAGTGAACAAATGGTTAGAGGGACAGGTGGATGTATGAAATGATAGATGGATAGATAGACATAGACAAGGAAGCACACGCTGTAGACCAGTTAACTTACACGACAGAGTTTTATAAATGCAGTTTTTATATAGTTTTTATTTTGACATTCACAAGCTACGCAGGAAATTAATATTGTTATTTATTATGTATTGCATATAGACAGTTACATTCACTTTATTTCAGACAGACAAGTAGACAAACAGACAAATTGAAGGACAGGGGAGAAATTGATCAGTAGAAAAGAAATGAAAGAGATCAAGAAAACTTGAGACGAAGAGACAAATAGACACAGACAAAGAGAAAAGAAATAAAAACAAAAAATAGATGAAGAAAACTATAAAAAAAATACAGTGTACAGAGAGATAGAGATAGATAGATGGATAGATAGATAGATAGAGAGAGAGAGAGAGAGAGGTAATACTAGCTATCACTTTTCACCTGGCCATCATAAGGCCATTAACAGGTGGCACTGCTCTGGCCAGGCACCTAATTAAGGGGGGAGGTAATTACTGTGCTTGTTTCACGGTGATTAGTGAAAGGTCAGAATGGAGGTGAGGGGGGAGGGAATGGGGAGAGGGGGAGGGAATGGGGGTGGAACAGGGGGAAAGGAAATAGGGGGTGAAGGAGGATGAAGGTAGGGGAGAGAGGGGGAGGTGAGGAGAAAGAGGGGGGCGAAGAAATTGGAAAGAAAGAGGTAATGGGGGAGGAGGAAAGAATGGGTTAGGGAGATAGAAGGGAGTAGGGAGGAAGTGAATATGAGGGGAAGGGGGGTCTGGATGGGGGAGACGGGAGACACTGGAGAAGGTAGGGAGTAGAGGAGGGGAAGGAGTGGGCAGACGGGAAATAATTAAGTAGAGAAAGCGGAACGAAGGGAGAAGGAAATGGATGTTAATGGAGAGGACATTAGGTAGACTTGATATCTTTTTTTCTGAGAGAGAGAGAGAGAGAGAGAGAGAGAGAGAGAGAGAGACCATATACCTAAAGAAATGATCATGTTTGTATTATTTTTCTCGTCTTCCGAAATTACCTTAGCGTGTCATTCTCTCTCTCTCTCTCTCTCTCTCTCTCTCTCTCTCTCTCTCTCTCTCTTTCTCTCTCTCTCTCTCTCATTCCTGTTGACACCGGACTAGTCTATTTATGTACGTCTCAAAAGTAATAATAATAATGATAATAATAATAATAACAATAAAAATTACTTTCACTGGGAACTGCTCGGCTCTCTTAGGGTGATTACAGATTTAAATATTGGATCAGACCGAGTAAATAATTATCAGTCACCCCTGATTGATATTCCACGAAGGCGTAATGAGCGACTAATTAAGCTGCTTTTGTTATTGCTGTTCTTGTCGTCGTTGTTGTTTTTGCTGTTGTTGTTTTCATGTCGTAGAGCCTGTCTGTTCTGGACGTGTGTTGGTGATGAAAAAATGGTGTGTAGGTGGGTATTTTGCAGCTGTGTGTGTGTGTGTGTGTGTGTGTGTGTGTGTGTGTGTGTGTGTGTGTGTGTGTGTGTGTGTGTGTGTGTGTGTGTGTGTGTGTGAGGTGAGCTATGTTTTTGTTGTTGTTATCGAAGCTCTGGTATGGTGTTGGTCAGTAATGTCAGAGGAGGAAAAGTTGCAGGGGTGACGGGAAAGGTCAATTGTTTAGTTGATTGTTTTGCGATTGTGTTCTGAAGGTTTAACTGTATTCTATTGAGTTTTGTATTTTTTCTGATCCCATAATATTTCAAGAGGTGATAAGTTGTAGGGTAATTGTTAGATGATTGTGTAGTTATGTTGCAGTTGTGATTGTGCTTTGTAGAGTGAACGTATGGTGTGATGCAACTAAACCTGCTGTAAATATCTGCATTGTTGGTGCCGTATCTGTATTGCTGCTGTACTTGTGCGTTTTGTCAGTGTACGAGTATTATAGTCTGTTTTCACTTGACGGAACTGGACCACTCCCACAACTTGGATACTTGAATTCTTGAACTAAATAAAGTTGTGGTTGCATGAACTCGACGTGTAACATCCACCCTCCAGTCTGACTACACTTGGGTATCAGCTGGACTGAAGGGGTAAGGGTTCTTCGTCAGGCTAGACCAAACGCTCTATTTTCTCTCATGCATCTGGTGTAATTGTGTCTTGTGTTGCCATTGTGTTGTCCTTGTAGTCAAGCTTTGTGTATCGTGTCTCATGCCGTAATTGTCTCTTGTTTTGGCACTGAATCTATGTTGTTATGTACCCGAGCGTTGTGTTCCTGTAATAGCTGTGTTGCTTCGTGTTTGTTGTAGCTTTCATGCACCATTTGTAATGAGTTACTGAATTACCATTGTATCTGCAACCTTGCTGTAACACTGCATATTGTCTCTACACTAATATTATACACTGTTGCTGAGTTGGTGGAAGGGTGACCTCAAATCCAGTGTACCCAGGTTGTTATCATATATTTCCAGAATTATCCTTGTATGATCATCGTTCCTGTGTCCTCACTGTACCCGAATACAGTGTATCATTTGTCTAAGCTAATTATATCTTACGATGCAGCTGTATCGTGCCTCCTATAATCATCCTTGCATCAGGACTGTATCTTGTATCACCCATAATTATGCTTGTACCTCTTTCCCTGCTAGAACACCTTGTATCATTGCTGTAAAATGTGTCCCCTGTAATCATCCTTGCATCGCCGCTATCATGTGTCACCTGTAATTACCCGTGTACTTGTATTTCCTATAATTATCCTCGGCCCACTGCTGTATTATGTAGCTTCTATAATTACCCCATTCACCGCTGTAACCTACAGTAATGCTGTGTTGTTTGCGGGTATGGCAGTAAAGGATGGGTGTGATGGTGGGCTTAAAGATGCAGCACTGAAGCAAACCCACCCTAGGGAATATTCATGACACACACACACACACACACACACACACACACACACACACACACACACACACACACACACACACACACACACACACACACACACACACACACACACACACACACACACACACACACACACACACACACACACACACACACACACACACCACATGATATCTACTCTCCTATCTTCTATCCCTTCTCCTTGTGTGTGTGTGTGTGTGTGTGTGTGTGTGTGTGTGTTAAAGTAGAAATGCTGCTAACACCACTGAAAACTCGCGGCTCGGGTGTCTGACTCTGAGCAGAGCTGCCTCATGGGAACGACTTGCGGGAAAAAAAGAAAAAGTACGCTTGGTGTAAACTAATATAATATATATATATATATATATATATATATATATATATATATATATATATATATATATATATATATTTATTTATTTATTTACACACACACACACACAAACACACACACACACACACACACAAACACACACACACACAAACAGAGGAAAGAATTGTGTATAAAAGTTTTACAAATGCGATTAATTTTTTTTAAGAATATGTAAAAAGTTGAAGAAAGCGGGCATCAGCAAACAAAAACTAATAAACAGTTAAGTCTGTTTATTTGGTTTCTCTTGTCTCGCAAGTAGGTCATAAACACAAACTACTCTCTCTTAAGCCCCTGGTCGAGAGTGGGACAATGGTCGGATTGCAGGACCACAATACGGGATGAGTGGTCGTCCTTCCAAGACAACTGCAATACAGGGAAAGGGCAGGTTGGTGATGAGGAATGGGAGGAAATAGGTGGGTAGGAAGATGACATGTAGACAAGGAGAAAAAACGTGGATAGTGAGAGACGTGATGATGATAGGTGACAGGGAAGTGAAGATGGCTGAGGTACAGGTGCAATACGAAGAGGCAGGTATAGGTGAGGGAGGGCAGGTGAATAGAGAGAAAACAGATGGATAGGGAAGTGAAGGTAAGATGGGCCCTGGTGGATAGGAACAGATTTTAGAGGTGTAGAGGAAAAGCATGTGGATAGCGAGAAAAGATGGATAGGGAAAGCTGATGGGTTGATGGAGCCATGATTAAGATGTATGGACAGGAAGGGAAAATGGGTGGACGTGGGGTCTGGTGGATGGGGATGGGGTTCAAGTGCGTAGGGAGAGGCAGGGGCATGAAGGAGGGATGTTGTTCTCGCACAGGCAAATTAATTAAAGAGGTGTTTGGTGCAGTACAGGGAAATAAGTGAGGAACAGATGTGGTGCAGTTGCAGATATAAATAACTATACTTCATAACGATAAAAAAACAAGACGGTAAACAATGACTATCGAAACTATCAGGACCCAGCAAGATTCTCAAAATATTATCCACGAGTTTCATACCAGTTTGACGAAAATGTGGAACGATATTACTGTTCGCAAAAGCACATGTGTGATGCAGGAAAATGAGGAGAGAGAGGTTCGACAAGACAGGGGGACACGGAAGGACAGGTGTGGCACAGACAGGTAGACAATGGGCGGTTTAGGGGAGGCGTTTCCAGGATGTCTTCTCTGGCGTAAGATAAGCTTTGGCCATAATTATGTCCTCCGAATTTTGCGCACCTTCAAGCTTTTGTTGGTTCTTCATTTTTTCACGATAACGTGTGGTAATGCTTGTGCCCACGCCTTACGCACAATGGTTTGAGTCTATAAGAGGTGACAGGATGTTTTTTCTCTTTTATAAAGTATTGTCAGGGAATTATGTCGTCTCCTGCCACTAAACGTTCTGAATTTTGTTGCTTCCGGCCCGCTGTCCCCAGAAAGGAACAAAATAAAATTGAGTTTTTTTTTCCTTTCTTTTTTTTTTTTTTTTACTGAACACATGCCATATAGTCAGCCTTAGATACCCAACGCTGGAGAACACTGATATCACCCTTGTTATGTAAGGAGTGGAACTATATGTTGGAATACAGAGGAGCTGGATATTTTAAAACGTTTTCAGCTTCATGTTTGACTTATATTCAGAACTAGACTGTAGTTTTAGTAAATGCCATGTTTAGCCTCTAATTAGTATCTGTAATGAGGTGTCAGGCTGAAAGTCTTTATAAATGTTATATATAGGGCGCTACCGGTATTCTCGTAAGCTTTAGGTTTCTGGTACTTCCTTCTTACTGATTTATTTTTCACAGTGCATTTCGCTGTTTTCTCGTATAGAGTAAATGGCTCTAGTAGCTTCAGCACATGGAAGTGGAAATCTAAGGAGCTGTAGAGTCTGAGTCTTGTGTAAGGTAAATATTTCAGGACAGAAAATTAGAAAGTATTGAGGTGTAGCAGCTAAAAGTAGATACCTAGGGAGTTGTAGTTGCTGAGTTTTATGATATGTAAATAATTGACACAAGCAAATAAACAGTTAAGGAGCTTTAGATTCTGAGTCTCTTATGAGCATGGAAATGTTCACGACTGTCTCACCAACTAGTTCTCTGTAATTAGCGTTATCTTGCTCTGGCCGTTCGCAGTTCCACAAAATATAGTGTTATGGCTTCGACCTCCCACCAAGTGTGATGTGTGTTGGTTATCCCATAAATGTCTCCCCGATCGACACGTGGGAAGGAGCTAAGGTGTCAGGGTGCGGCGGAAAACGAAAAACTGTGGTCATTTATAGGAATGGTTTGCTAACTTCGGAGCACTGAAAATGATAAAGGGAATATGAGGAAAGAACTGTAAGCTTATGTGTGTGTGTGTGTGTGTGTGTGTGTGTGTGTGTGTGTGTGTGTGTGTGTGTGTAGGAAGGGACAGTATGAAACGTGGCAGTGTAAGGTACTTACAGCGAGGAACGCGTGCGTGCGTGCGTGCGTGCGTGCGTGCGTGTGTGTGTGTGTGTGTGTGTGTGTGTGTGTGTGTGTGTGTGTGTGTGTGTGTGTGTGCGCGTGCGTGCGTGCGTGTGTGTGTGTGTGTGTGTGTGTGTGTGTGTGTGTGTGTGTGTGTGTGTGTGTGTGTGTGTGTGAGGTAAGAGGTATGCTAGCTTGATGCGTCAGTGTGTGTGGCAATGTGTGGTGTGCAAGAGTGAGACAGTGCAGTGTGATGTGTGAAAGTGGTGCGTGTGGAAATGCTGTGTGTGCAAGTGTGAAGTGTAGCTCTGTGAAGTGTGGCAGTGTGAAGTTTCAGCACAAGATTTTTCTGACTCCGTATGTCACAAGATACTGTTCTTCTTCCTTCTTCTTTCTTTGTACCTCTTTTCTTTTCTTTGCCATTTTTCTCCCTACTTTCCTTTCTTTTTCCTTGCGAACTCTTCCTTAGACTGTCATTTTTCTTTTTCTATCCTTCTGTTGCATATTGTTCTCTTCTGTATATTCCTCTCTCTCTCTCTCTCCTCCTCCTCCTCCTCCTCCTCCTCCTCCTCCTCCTCTGCTTCATTCACCATCTTTGCTCGTATCATTCTTAGTTTCCTCCATGTTTCTCTTGTCTCATCTTCGCTTGTCTTCCATTTTTTTCTGATTTTCTTCTGTGCTTTCATTTTCTCATTTTTTTTCTTCTTTTTTCTCTCGTGTGCGTCTGTCTTTTTTCCCTCCTTTCTTCGCAGTTTTCGTCTAATATTTAACGGTACTCTCATTTCTCCCCTTCTGTTCGTCTGTTTCATTATTTTCTATTATGTTTCCTTGCTCCATCTTCTACATACCCTCCTACTGTTCTCCCAATTTTCTCTTTTCTTCTGCCTTTCTCATCCCTTCCCTTTTCCTCTCATCTCCTCTCGTCTCTTCTCTTCTCATCTCCTCTCGTCTCTTCTCTTCTCTTCTCACTGTTGAACTGAGCTTCCTTCTCCTCTTCACTGTATAATTACATCATTATTGAAAAAAAAAATTATAATGATGAGGAACGTAATATCAGCAAGTTTCCAATACAAGGTGAAGAACTACTTTATCCATACATTTCATTCATACTTTCATAAATTTGATTAGCACGTCTATTTGTTCATACATATAATTAATACAAGTAATTCATACATTCATACATTTCATTCATACGGTTGACTTATTGCATACGCGTCTTTTGCAGTCTGTTTGGGCAGGATCGTAAACATACTCCCGGAAACTAGGCCAAAGCATGAATGCATAAGGCAGCCTCCAAAGCAGAGAGAAAGAGAGAGAGAGAGAGAGAGGGGGAGGGGAGGGTGAAGAGGGAAGTGTGTGTGTGTGTGTGTGTGTACACACACACACACACACACACACACACACACACACACACACACACACACACACACACACACACACACACACACACACACACACACACATCGTGTCTTCTCAGGCTCACCAACTCCACACGCTTTTCAGTTTCTTGAAGCAGCTGTATAATTCAGGGAGACGACAGCAAGACACATACCCCCTCCCTCTGTTTTGTAGCTCCTCCTTCCTCCCAGGTCCTTCTCCCCTCCGCTCCTCTCCCTTCGTCCTTCTCTTTCTTCCTTACCACTTAATTTTCTTCCGCTCTTCCTCGCTTCCTTCTTCAACCATCCCTTTCTCCCTCCGTTTCACTCTCCATCTTACCCTCTCTCCTTGTCATCCCCCTCCCCCTTCTCTCACTCTTTCACTTTCATATCCCTCCCCTCCCCTGTTCCTTCTTGCTTCACCTCCCCATTTTCTCTCTACTTTTCCCTCTTCTCGTGTTTTTCCGGCCTCTTGCTTCCTCCTCCTTTTTCCTTTTTAGTCTTTTTTCTCTCCTCTTTCTTCTCCCCGCTGTCACTCATTCCCTCTCCACTCTGTCACTTCCTCTTCTTCAATCCTTTTTCTTCGTTAATCCTCCCCCTTCGTCCATCCTCTTCCTCCATGTGCTCCCTCTTTTCTCCACCTGTTTCTTTCTCCACCTGTTTCTTTCTCCTCCCTATCTTTCCTTTTCCTTTCACTCCTCCTCCAGTGTCCTTCTTTCCACCCTTTCCTCCTCCCCATCTCACTTCCTCCTTTCCCTGTCTTCTTCTCCCACATTCAGACATCATCCCTCCACTCTTTTGTCTTCCCCCCCCCTCTTTTTCCCTCCTATCCCTCTCCTCCTTACTTTCCCTCCCTCCTACTACTTCCTTCCCTCCCCTCGCCTCTCCTACGTTCTTTCCTCTCTTTTTCCTCCCTTTCCCTCCTCTCGACACACCCACACCCCAGTCTCCTCCACCCAGCACCAGAAAAAGAAAACCTTCAATATTTTACCTCCGGCGAAATGAAACACCGTCTTGAACTGGTTTTCCTGGATTAGACGCCATTCCATGCAAACTTATGTCCTATCCGAGGCAACAGTTCCCTCGTAGTTCTGGGATTCTGGGCAAATGAAGGAAAATTACACTCCAGTTAATAAGAGTAAATTAGTTTGTTCCCTGTAATCCGATGACGAACTTTGTATTTTGTCAGTGTTTCTGCTTTATTCTTTCTCCCTAGCACTTTCCAATTTGGTGCCATTCATTCATGTCTTCACCAGTTCACTTCAGACACGGTACAGTTATTCCTCGGGGCAAATAACCCCGGACATCATGTTCCCTCCCCCGCCCCCTTTTTTTTTTACTAATGTCGTTTTGAATGTTTAATGGGGCCAGAGTTCAAACCATGCACCTACTTATATCGTGAAATGTGGCAGCACGAATCCAAAGGGTTTATATAACTTTTGCGTGCAGGAATGCTGACGATCATCTGTTTGAGTTTTTTTTTTTTTTTTTTTTTTTTTTCGTACTGTATTCTCTTGATGTTGGCAGTCTTTACTAAAATTTTATTGTTGATACCACAGACGATTTTATTCAGCCAAGAATGGCCATTATTTGTGAAGGTGTTGATGAAGGTTACATGTAACCCAGCGAATTCAGAAAGTTTTTCCACAGTTGAATTAAGTCGTCTGAAGGGAGCGAGAATAAAAAAAAAAATACGTCCTCAGACTGAAGGACTTGAACATTTTTTACTCTCCGGTTCGAACGTCTTAACCCTCTAAAACCAAAAGGAGTAATCTGGTATTATGCTTACTAACCAACGTAATGAATGGTCTCCTGTTTTACCTGAAACCATTTGATGTGTCACATATGTAGTCACCCAAAGGCAGTTCTACATCTGATGAGTGAATGGTGGGCGCCCCCCAACCTACCACTCCAAAATTTTAACCTTTTTGGTTAACAATAATTAGTTTATGAAGATTTCCTTAGGTCTTGACGTGACTGGCGTTCCTCACAAATGAAACACAGTCGTAACCCACTTGACTGATAATAACTATTTTGGTAAGAAACAAATAGAAATCACGTAGTGTAAGATTGACCCCCTACACTAAGAAGATTACTTTATTTAATTCTTCCAATAAACAGGCATTATACTTGATTATTCCTGTTACTAAAGAATAACAAATATATCTAATCCATCTAATAAAAAAAATACAGCAGACATAAAACAAAATTGAATGGAGATAGCAAAGTAAAAAGTCGCCCATCTTAAACAAAAAATACATACCCCAAGGAAGAAATTCTGACATATTTCTGTAAGCTTTTCAGTCCATTCGAGGCAAAGTATTTCAAAAAATTAGACTTGCAAATTGGTAAAAACAGCCTTTGCGTTGTTGTGCAGCGGATTTGCATTTTACATAAGGCCAGCGGAGATTTTTAGCTGAAGTGGTGGTCAGGAGAAGGGCTTTGTTAGTCTGTCTGTGGTGTGGTGGTGCGGTTGATGGTGATGGAGTGTATGGAAGAATTTGTGTGTTGGGTGGGAAGGAGGGGGAGTAGTGTGTGTGTGTGTGTGTGTGTGTGTGTGTTGGGGGGGTTGGGGAGTAAGAGAGAGGGCTGCGTGTATGGATGTTTTGGTTGGAAAGAGGGAGGGAGCGGCTTAGTAAATCTGTGTTTATTAGATTATGTAGCCTAAGTTACGTATGTGTGTTACGAGGGAGATGTGTGTGTGTGTGTGTGTGTGTGTGTGTGTGTGTGCGTGTGCGTGTGCGTGTGTGTGTGTGTGCGCCGAGTAATGCTCTTGTTCTAAAAATTCGTTCCTTTGTAAGTCTAACCATTCAGAAATAACAGTAAATCCAAGTGGGTCTCACTCTTAGACAGGTTTCTAAAGCTTCTACAAGGCCACGTAAAGAAAACACTCATTGGTGTAGGAGGTTGGTAGTGGGTGATCCTGCTGTGTTGCTTTTGGGGATCCTTGGCTATATAATGTAGCTGAGGAAAATAAGTTGGGTGAATGGTGACCGCTGTGCAGGGAAGAATGTGGGTAGCGTCGAATATGCGAGAGAGGAATAGAAGTGTAATACTCAGTCTGACGAAAGAGGAATACTGAACGATACTGTTGATGATAATGATGATGACGATTATGATGATGATACAAAAAATAGTATTAATGATAGACGACAAAATTATTAACAGACAACAAAATGATAGAGCGTGTTTGTAAAAATGGCGGCTACACCTACACCAACTCATTTCATAATATCCCCAAGGGCTAATTTGCTGTTAGGACCGCCCCCCTAATATATGAGTATCATTAGCAATATTAATTCCAGCTAATTGGGGGTGCTGTGGGGTTAACGAGTTGGCGCCTGCGCAACGGGGAGAGCGGACACCAACCCCTGGAGACATTTTTTCTGGGCATATTTATTACGGACATATCATAGCTAAGGTCTCGCTGTGTTTCCTCCTAATTGGGAACTCTAGCTCTGGGGATTAATATTAGTTTCTTTGGGTGAGACTGGAATGAGAGAGAGAGAGAGAGAGAGAGAGAGGGGGGGGGTTGTTTATATGGGTGTGGGAATGGTGATTTTCTGAAAGACCCTGACATTTGGTGTAATATATTTCTTTAATATCTCTCAGGCTTTAACCCAAATGGTAACTTTATATCTTTCATAATTTATAGTAATAATGAAAGTTTTCATTTCTGTTTACGGGTGAATGGGGATATTAAAGTATTTGGCCATATTACAGAACATCTTTTATAATCATGTCGCATTCTAACTAGTAGTAATTGCAAACGCTGTATATGATTGTGCCCGAAATGTAGATATTGTAATTGTTTAAAACTCCAATTTATTATTTTTTAGTTTATTGTTACTGCTGCAAAACGACCTTATTGAGCTTGCTGGTTGAGAGAGGGTTAGTGATGTTTTTCAGTAACGTTCAGTACTCTCTTCTAAGCTGGAACGGTCGAGATAGCAAAAATGAAACAAATATCGTCTTGGTAGGGAAAGTTGTAGTCGCTTCACCATAACTTGTCCTAGATTTTCGTTTTCATGTAGCTCATTGGAAGGAATAGACAAAACCACGGCTCTTCAGTCTTCATAGCACTTCTTCATGAGTAGCATCGTACTCCAGTCTTAATCAAGTGTTTCAGCTTAACAGTCAAGACAAAGGGATGGCAGTTTTAGACAATGTTAAAGTAAAGTTAGTTTAGGAAATGGTAAGAGGAACTGTATTTGCATTTGTGACCACCCTGCGCTGACTTAGGAACAGCATTTGACTTTACTTTGGGGAAATTTAGGAGTATATTTAATTGACGCCCAGGAATTTAATTATTAGCTATTTTTCACTGGAGGGTCGGACTTTTGTGGTGTGTGTGTGTGTGTGTGTGTGTGTGTGTGTGTGTGTGTGTGTGTGTGTGTGTGTGTGTGTATGTGTGTGTAATTTTTGGTAAACATGTGAGAGACGTTGTAAAATTTGTGTTGATTGTTTCCTCCAGCAGTCAACTGTACATTTCATTATTAACATTTATAACTTTGAGATGAGCAAATATTTAATCTTAGTAACTGTATAGATCAGATATTCATTCTTAGATCTTTAGTGGAAAAGTTTCTAGAGAAGGGAAAGAAGTTGTATGCGGCTTTCATGGATTTGGAGAAAGCATATGACAGGGTGGATAGACAAGGATTGTGGAAAGTGTTAAGAATATATGGAGTAGATGGGAAGTTGTTGAATGCTGTGAAGAGTATGTACGATGGTGCGAAGGCTGCAGTGCGTGTGGATGGTGAACTAAGTGAATTTTTCTCTTTGAAAGTTGGTTTGAAACAGGGATGTGTCATGTCTCCATGGTTGTTCAATCTGTACTTGGATGGGGTAATAAAAGAGGTACAAGGTAGGGTAGTGGATGTTGGAGTGGCCCTGGTGAGAGAGGATAGTGTTTGGAAACTCCTGTACTGTTGTTTGCAGATGATACTGTGTTGTTGAGTGAAGACGAAGGGGAGCTGCAAGGCTTGGTGGATGAGTTTGGGAGAGTGTGTAAGAAACGGAACCTAAAGGTGAATGTAGGGAAGAGTAAAGTGATGGTCTTTGAGAGAGGTGAAGTCAGTGAATGTACAGCGAGGTTGGATGGTGAGGAATTGGAAAATGTGAGTACGTTTAAGTATTTGGGTAGTGTGATGAGTAAGGATGGAGGTTTGGAGGGTGAAGTGCTTGAAAGGGTACAGCAGGGAAGAAAGGTTGCTGGTTCCTTGAAAGCAGTGATAAGAAACAGGGAAGTGAGCATGGAAGTAAAAAAGTTACTACATGACAGTATTGTGATACCAACTCTAACATACGGAAGTGAAGCTTGGACATTGTTGGAAGGACACAAGTCAAGAGTGAGAGCAGTGGAAATGAGTTATTTAAGAGGAGCCTGTGGAGTCACGTGGAGAGACAGGCTGACGAATGAGGATATAAAGGAGCGTTGTGGTGTGGATGTGGATGTGATAGGAAGCGTTATGAGGAACACACTGAGGTGGTTTGGCCATGTGGAGAGGATGGAGGGTGAAAGACTGACAAAGAGAGTGTATATGAGTAAGGTGGAGGGTGGAAGAGGGAGGGGGAGACCGAGGATGAGATGGAGGGATGGGGTGGAGAGGTATATGAGAGAGGGGGGTGTGAGTTGGGAGCAGGGCAGTGAAATGGCGGGGGACAGGGCGACTTGGAGGCGATTTGTTTGTGGCCACCCCAAACGGGATTGAGGCGTCTGGCAATAGATAGATAGATAGAACTGTATACTTTCTGTCACGCAATTAAACAATCATAGTATTACGTAACCAGTAATTTACAAAGGTTTAAAAGGAACTATACTGTTTTTACTTTAATTATTGTAGGCATGTTTTACCACCCCTCCATCATGAATGCTGAACTATAACTCAAGATTAACGCTAGAATATGGTGTTAGTGACGAAGAAGTGCTATGGAAAGGGTGTGGAACCGTATTATTGTCTTATTCTGCACAGGGCTACGAGAAATAAGCTGGAATAGGACAAAAATCTTCGCCAAGTCAAAGTGAATGATTTATGTATGTAACCCTTTGGAATTAGAGGATTTGAGAGTTTGTTATGTTTGGCTCCTAATCTCTTTATCCTGGTGCATGACGTCATTCAGTTAAGAGGGATCAGACCGTCATGCACAAGACATTCACCTGCCTCCCTTGACGTCATCTATACCTAGACCTTCACCTACACCTGTTTAACCCTCCACGCAGTGCCCTCACAAGCAGAGGGAGACAATGCTTGACTGCTTGGCCTTTTGCATCTATGTCTCTCTGTCTCTTGTATTTCGCTCCTCTTGTTCTCTCTTCTCCAATCGTCATCTCTCTTCTCTTCCCTCCTCCCTTCTCTTCCCCTCCTCCCCTTTTCTCTTCTCTTCTCCTTCTCTCTCCTCTCCCCTCCTCTTGTCTCCTTTTCTCTTCTGTCCTGTCCTGTTCCTGTCCCTGTCCTGTCCTCGTATCTCATATTGCCATATCTCTCCTCTCCTCTCCTCTCCTCTCCTTTCCTCTCCTCTCCTTTCCTCTCCCCTCCTCTCCTTTCCTCTCCCCTCCTCTCCTTTCCTCTCCCCTCCTCTCCTCTCCTAACCTCTCCTCATCCCTTCTCTTCCCTTCTTCCTCCAAGTTACAACTTCCCTAATGTCATATAATCAATTCATAGTCCCTGGCCGCCCTGCTACTCTTCTGCGTCCCCAGTGTCAACCTACACACTGATGAGTAAAATATCATTACTGTTAGTGCTAGACGATTTTATTGATTTTATTGGATTTCTTATTGGAGGGATTCGAAGCGATGTCTATTAGTCCCTTTAATACGATTTTTTACGAGACTACAGCAGTTACTAAGAGACGTTTGTCAGTGGTGACAGTATCGGCACACTCAGACGCCAATCTGGATCATTCATAAATAATATCGTGGCCACAACTAGGCTGCATTAACACGTCTGGAGATAGCATGATTAAAACAAGACTTCGTGGTACAAAAGTAGGTGTAGATTTATGGAATCTGGCATCCAAAAACCCTCGCCTAAGTTATGTATAATCGTTTTGTGACTGAAAGAACACTGAAATAAAGGTGTCATGATAGTAAAAGATGGCAAGAATTATATAATTTAACTCTTCGGAATTCTTTAATTTTAAGAAACTGAATTATATAATAAAGTACAACGTCTCTCACAAGTTAAATAACACTTTTGATGGTAACAAGAACAAAAATAATTAATGTGTTATTCAAAAAATCTCAAGTTCATAAAATCATCTAGCCATAGCAAGAATATTATCCAAGACGTTACAGTACTGAAAAGGGGGATAAGTCTTATGTAATCCAGGCCTACACAGATGTCCAGCATTCCTGTATCCCCCGCCCTCTGGTGTTTATTAGATCACCAGCCGCCAGATCCCCAGCTTTAAGGAGCATAAATCAGTGACATGGTGCAGCTGGAGGGCACTGGGGCTGCTGGTGGTGGTGGAGGGGCTTGTGAGAGTAGGGAAACAGCTGGCCCCATCTGTCATACAAATTACGGGCACAGGCAGGCCTTGGTAGGTAGGGTAAGCGGGTATCAGTTTAAGGTAGGGACGTTGGTGCTGTGTCTGGTAAGTACTGGTATTTTGTGTTTGTAAGTGTTGGTGCATGGTGGTATACCTCTGGTCTTGGGACGGATAGTTTAAAGGCTGTTATTCGACAACATTGTTATTTTCTTCGACTAAGCAGACTGACGGCAAGAAGACCGCCTGTAGGTTCAGTACTCTGGAGATATTGCCTGAGGACTGAGTGCCACACAGTATGTCACTATTAGGTTGTATGGTTGGGGATACAGTGTACATCTGCTAACAGTACTACTGTCTAGTCTTCCTTTATGTGAGAGGAATCATAAGGGGTGTTCACAGCATAGTGTAGCTAGAGCCACTTAATCTACCTTTAGGTTGTGTTTCTCAGTTGGATATGGGTGGGAATTTTGCTCTTAGAGGAGAGCTAGGTCCCTGACTGTTGAGTTAGATCCGTGACTGCAGAATGCGTATTTTGGTTATTTAATTGTGAAATAATTACATCAGCTTGCAGGTCCTGGATGTTAAATGTTTATATAAAAATGATTTGGGACTCACCAGATAAGTACTCTTCAGTTGGTTGAAGTTGGTAGTTTTTTATTTTATCTTCCGCAACCGGTCTTGTTGATGTCTTCAAAAGTGCAAATTCCTTATCATATCATATCATATCAGTTTCTCTCTTCTCGTTCTACCGCCTTGACATATGTTTTTACCTCCTTTCATCACCCCTCCCTCTCCCTCTCCTTTCCATTTCACGTACTCCTCACATCACTTCTTCCTCTCATTCTATCCATCCTCATTCCTACTATTCCCTCTCTCGTCAGTCCCTCCTTACCTCCATTACCTCTTCTTACTGATTCCTCGAAGGGGGAAAATCTGTAACCATTCACTTTGTCAGATATGTGTATCATGTGCTGCGACTTCCTCAATAGGTGGAAAATTACAAGGGATTATATTACTGTATTTATGGTGTATAAAACACACACACACACACACACACACACACACACACACACACACATTTATAAAACACCTGCAGCATCACAATTTCTGCCTCTTGTGTATTTAACATGTGATGTGGGTGCATGACAACAAAAGCATAATCTCAGATCCAAATAACCCAGGGGACTTTGCTCTCTCGGGGGTATGGGGGGGGGGAAGAGAGATTGTGGAGGAAACAGAGGAGACAAGAGTAGGAGGAAAGAGAGGGGACGAGAGTGAGAGGATGGAGGGGACAAGGAATGGAGGTAAGGAGGGACTGACGAGAGAGGGAATAGTAGGAATGAGGATGGATAGAATGAGAGGAAGAAGTGATGTGAGGAGTACGTGAAATGGAAAGGAGAGGGAGAGGGAGGGGTGATGAAAGGAGGTAAAAACATATGTCAAGGCGGTAGAACGAGAAGAGAGAAACTGATATGGAAACGAGGAAGTAAGGAAAAGGGGGACGGGGGTGAATAAAGCGGGAAGGGGGACAGCGAGGGAGAGGGATAGGAGAGGAGCAAAACTGAGAGAAAGGAGAGAGAGAGAGAGAGAGAGAGAGCAGCCGTCACCTCCAAGCTTTCCATCACACAGATTGCACCACCAACAAACCATTCCAGCACCTCTGTAATAATGGTAAACGGTCGGGGGCGCGTATACATACATACGTACATATATACGTATACACACACACACACACACACACACACACACACACACACACACACACACACACACACACACACACATTTAACAATAAAGACGTCATTGTTTTCGTGTAGGTAATGTGGATTTTTTAAAGTATATTCAGTTGAAGAGTTTTTTCTTCAGCTCATCAAAATCGTCTGACAGCGGCATTAATAATAAGCAAAAGATGTTCTGGTTTCCAGTGGCTTAATGCCGGTTCTGAGACAGTGTAGTCAATACGAAATACAGTGGCAACTGTTCGCCTATTATTCCACTGTTTCTGCTTCATCCGTAGGGCTTGTTCATTACTCTCCATCATGACGCATAATTTCAGAGAGCATCATCTGTATGTAGAGTAACATGCCAAGCCTCTCTCAGATTAGGAATAATAGCCATCGGACGAGAGTGAGTAACGGAAGAAGTGAAATGTTAGCAGACTATTGTCAGTGGGCAAAGAATATTATAAAATTTCCTCAGCAAAGGAATATTAGCCAGCAGTGGAAAGCAAGAATGAGAAGAGGTGAAATATTAAGCGAATATTTGTTTACGGGCAAAGAAACAGTTCGTCTTTCTCGGGAATCTTAAGCATCAGAGGAAAGTGAGAAAAAGAATAGGTGAAATGTTAGGCGAACATAGTCTGAGGGCAGAGAATCATACCAAACCTCTATCTGCAGCAGAGAAAGCGAAAAAACAGAAGACAAGAAATAATAGGAAAACATTTGTGCCCAAGTGTACAGGAATAAGCCGATTTACGAGATCTGTCGAAGGTGTACGTAATAGCAGATGAACTCAGGGACAAAACAATACAAGAATAACTATGAGAAAATATGGGACAGGGTTAAGTCTAAAAACAATGTGGAAAGAGATTGATGGAAGACTGAGTTAAGGGCGAGGGCGATGAGGAACTGCTCGGGTTATTGACTTTGATGTGATCGAGGTGAGGGCCATTTATGTGGTGATTCCCGGAGGATAATAGTGGTCGTGAGTGATTGTGATTGTGATATATGGCCCATTTCCCCTTGGAACCCCTGACAGACTCCTCGTACGCTGGACCGAGTTGGACTGTTAGCACATTGATTAAATATACAGGTTTATTTACTATATCTCTCTGTTTGTTGGAGGTCGTTTGGTAATAATGTTGCCCTTCTGAGAGCGAAATTGATTCAGCCAGTACCAAGAGGAGCTTGCGGTAAGGGAAGGATGAATTGCTAGTGACATATGCTGGTGAAACATATTATCAAACCTCATCTCATCGATTTTTCTCGTTACCATTTTCATTAAACTGTTTATCATTCAGTGTCATTGTCAACAATGCCATTTGCTTTACTTTGTCCCCAGATAAACGAACCACACATAGGACAAAGACATGCACGTACAGATACATCATCACAATCCTCGTTGTCAGTATCTCAACCCCGTTGCCACTATTGTAACGTAGAAGATGTAGGTAGGATCCAGAAACAGAAAAACATTCACAAAAGGTAGCTAAGGCAATATTCTCTTGTTTTTGTAGGTAAAACAAGACACCCCTCTTTCTGTCCAACTTGCTAATACAAGAACTAACTGTTTTTTTTTTTTTTTTTTTTTTTCATTAATTCATATTCAACACGTCAGCTCGGGAACCGTCTTCTCCAATCTGTATTTCCCTCTGCCTGTGAACCAGGCAAAGTGTCCATGCATCTCGAATTGAACGGATCTTAATCTTTACTTTGTTGTATTCAATTGTTGTTATGGAAAGGGCGACTTTTTT
The DNA here is from genome assembly GCF_032717465.1 of Coenobita brevimanus. NCBI lineage: Eukaryota > Metazoa > Arthropoda > Malacostraca > Decapoda > Coenobitidae > Coenobita > Coenobita brevimanus. The sequence goes on from NC_137027.1 coordinate 14,422,701, forward strand.
TCGGGCTTTGTCTATGGTTCCTTCTTTCTTGAACAAAAGTAGAGATGATGGGAAAGCTCTACACTCACTTCTCCCAGTTCTTCCTGCTGAAACAACTCTGCTGCAACAAGAAACCGATCATATGTTTGTTGTGAATCTGTGTCCCAGCGCCTTAATTATCAACTTCTCCCCGACGCCCGAGATACCTGAAACTTGGAGGCGACAGGTAGCAACACTCCCCAAACTACACAATGGCTAGCCTCAACACCTGTCAAGATGTTACTGGCTTCCCTCACTACGTAGATAATTAGTACCTCAGTCGTCCTATCTCCAGACGATTTTATTTAACTGAGGAAGAACATTTCGATGTGGAGGAGTTACTTATAGACAGTTAAGACATTCTTGCTATATCTAGAAAGCTTCTTCAGCTTCTTGTCATTATCAGACGGTTTTACTCAGCTAGAATAGGATTTTCTAACTGGAGGGCATCAATTTATTCAGTGTTCAGACGATTTTATTCAGTTGAGTAGAGACTTATGAACGGGAGGGTTACATGTTACCTTCATTAAATTTAATCTTTCCATAAGTAAATACAGTTTTCTGCTGTCTCTAGAGGATTATACGATTACGTTGTGTGGGCGTAGGTGGTAATCGTGGTGGCAATGTTGGTAGTGAACTGAGATTGAACTAAGTGATTGTCTAGGCGATGGTGGTAATGTTGGTTGATTTGCCGATAGCGATGATGATGATGATGAGACTGATAGTGGAATTAGGTGACGCAGCTCTAGCAGTGAGTGTGGTAGGAATGGTGGTTGTCAGAGTGATGATGGCAGTGTTGGTTTACTCAGTGATAGCAGTAGTGTTGGTAGTGAACGGTGGTAAAATTAATGGTTGTTTCGGTGATGGTCGTAGGAATGGTAGTTGTCAGGGTGGTGGTGGTAACATTGGTAGGATGAGTGATGATGGTAATGGTGTGGAGATCGGGGTACAAGCGTCAGTCCCACGTCAAATTAGAGCAATCAGCAAAGTTTAATATGGGTGGCAGGAAGAGACATTACCCGGTATCACTGGAAAGGTCAGGCGAGAGGCAAGGCTTCAGTGTTAATGTGTTTAGGTTAGGATAGCATAGAATGGGGTAGGGTAGGGGAAAATATAGGGTGCATTATTACATCCATAGTGAATCACCTTCAGGTCTCTCTCTCTCTCTCTCTCTCTCTCTCGTTTATTCATTCATTCATTTATTTGTGTGTGTGTGTGTGTGTGTGTGTGTGTGTATGTGTGTGTGTGTGTGCGCGCGCGCGCGCCTAGATAGACTGATAGATGTATTAGCCTCAGCCTCCTGTCGCTCCAGATGGCCGAACCACCAAGGCCACCAAGACATTTTTCTCCTTACATTCCCCAGTCCTCCCATATTGCCGACACTCCTTCGAGTATATCCCTATGTTTTCCCAACTAACTTTTCCTCTGTACCACCACACTCTCCACGAATCCCTTCACTTGTGCATCTGTCCCTCCACGTCATTCCACAGCCACTGCTGGGGTAACTTGTTTCGACAGCTTTCACTCTTGATTTATGTCCCTCTTCACTTCCTCTCCACCAGACGTCAGCAGCCTTCACTACATTTCCACAGTCCGTCCTTCACTATAGATTTCCCCCGTGTTGTTTCAGTATTTGTTCTGTTCAACATTCACTCTGGATTTCTTTCTTTTTCTGTCTATCTATCCTTCTGTCTTTCTGTGTCTGTCTTCCTTTCTTTTCATTTCTTTCCCTTACTTTTTTCCCCCTTGATAATTTTAATTTACTCCATTCATTTTGGTTATTATTTTATTTTTTATTTCATCATTTTTACATTTGTGTCGATGGTTCACACTTTCATTGTTCTACATTTTCTTAACTCCTGCTCTCTTATAACGTATTGTATTTTCACTTCAGATTACCGTCGGTCGATTCAGTATAACGCCGTAAAAACCTCTCCTATTGTAATCGCTGATGAAGGCCATATATTATACCCGGTTCAGTTCAGTTCAGAAAATCCCTAAAGGTATCTGGAGATGGCGAAGATAAAAATAAAATGCACATCATCACATTAAAGGAATTGAGGGCCTTCTGTTTCACCAGCTCAGCGCCCTTCCTTTTCCTCTTTCTCCTGGGCAATCATCATCTTTCTATATTACTTCGGCTTTATTTTTTTTTTCACTTAAAATGATTGGCGAATTAATTTCTTTATGATGATGGACTGTCAGAGCAGGGTAACTTAAGCCTGCAGTCCACCTAGTTCACACTGCAAATACAACAGCAACAAAAACACATCCTTTTCCCTTAACTGTTACGAACTCTACCACCTTTTCTCCTTTCCTCTCTTGCTCTTATCGTTTAGTTTATTGTCCCCATTCTCGTCCCTTTTAGTCCTTCTTGCCACTTTCCCTCCTGCATTTTCTCTTCTTCTCTCCCCTATAATTCTCTCTCAAGTAGCCTGCATCTTCATCACGGTCTCCTTGATTCTTCCTCTCCACCTCCTCCTCCTCCTAGTTTCCTTTGGTTCATTTGGTCTTGTAACGTTTTACTTTCTTCTTCCTTTTTCTGCCTGGTTTCTTGTTTTTCACCCATTCCATTTTTTTTTTAACTTTCCTCTTCCTCATCTTTCTAATTATCCTTTCCATTCCCAGTAGGTCTATATTGGCAACATCCTCCACCGTCTACTCTGCCGTGTCCTCCTCCCGCGTACTTTGTTCCCTCGCATCTCTCCACACCATCTCTTCATCTGAATCTCTCTGTCTCCCCCCAACCCTAAACTCTCTTCACTGACCCCCTCCATGCCATCTTAACTGGTTTTTCTTCGTTCATTCTCACTACATGTCCGAATAAGTGCAGTCTCCCCTCTTTCACCGTGTCAACTATATATATCACTCGAACCCATCTCACTTGTTTATTTCTTAGGTTAGGAAGGGTTGGGGTAGGGTAGGTTAAGGTTGGGTAGGGTAGAGTAGGGTAGGGTAGATTAGATTAACTGACGTGCCCATTATTCATCTCATCATTCATAATTTTTGTCCATTCTGATATACCTCTTTTTTTTTTTTTTTTTCAGTGTCCCATTAGCCATGTTAATATTCTTATGTCCTTTCGCTGTCTTGTTCTATCTCCTTTCCTTCCCTCTCATAATCCATACTGCCTTAGGATACCCCGTAACACACCTTCCTTAGCAATTTATTCCGTACTTTACACCTGAATATCCTGTTTTGTTAATGATGAAAACTAATTTGATAATATTACAGCGATGTCAGTAACATACAGAAGAATATTTTAAGTGTAGTATGCAAAACAAATCGCCAGAGAAGATGTATCTTGAGGCCCCTTATGCCACCTTGAGTACCAGCTTTACTCCACCTTCACTGCCTTCTCCCCCACGATGCCTTTCCATCCATCACCTTGCCTCACCCTCAAGATTTTCCTGCATGACTCATTCATTTTTCACCCAGCATATTTTTACACTCCTCCCTCTCTTCCCTGCCTCCCTCCCCAGCCTCCCTCCCTTTCCTTCTTCCCTCCCGTACCTCCCTCCCACCCTTACCTCCCTCCCTCCTTCTCTGCCGCTGTCCCGCCCTGTCTTCTTCCCATCCTTCCCTTCCTCCCCAGCGAGCAAGCCGGCCTACCCCCACTTCACTCACGAATTCCTCTTTGTGCCTTCCTTCCATCCTTACTTCCTTCTTGTTGTTGTATTTGTCGTGGCCTTTGGTTCCTCTGAACGTGAGCCCAGTGGAATGTAGGCTGAAGCTGGCCTCCTGCAGCCCACCATCCTCCATTCAGGGGATGGGAAGGGAACTGTTGGTTGTTTGCATAATTGGACAGCAAAGCCTCTCGAGCATATCAGCGCCATAGCATAATGGCTCCGTCTTCCTTCCTCATTTCCCTGTGCATAAGTATTTCTGTTATTAGTTAAATGAGTGCATGCATATGGACGCTTTAATGACCTCTGCTTTATAATTTAGGCCATTTGACTGATTTCATATCTATCTACAATCTCTTATCTTGTATTGCCTGCCTCTCTCTGCCTTCCCACCTCTCTCCCACACAATCCCTCATCCACCTCTCAGTCTCTCTTTACCCACATATCGTTATCCACACTTTCCTTTCCCATATCCCCATTTTCTACTCCTATAACCTCATTCATAACTCTTTTCACTTCCACCATCCCCACCATAACATTCACCTTCCATTAATCCCACCGTCAATCTTCTTTACATATCCCTTGCCTTTCCCTCTCAGTAATCCCTCGTTCCATCCCTAACTCACTCACTCCTACACTCCAGCTCATCCCCCCCCCCTCTCTCTCTCTCTTACTTTCCATAACCCCCTTCCCTTTCAACATTTCTTTCATACCTCCCGCACTCTCCTTCGCACCTCCCTCGCCATTCCCTCCCTCTAATCCCTCGTTCCATCCCTCGCAAATCTCACCTTTAGGGGTCGGCCTCCCACAAGTCTCCCTGCGTGGCACTAATGACAACATTTGTCAGCGGAGCGCGGGGGGAATCAGACGCATAAACTTGTCTGCACCAACGTACGACACGAGGAGCTTTAGCCGTCGTAATGGACCCCGGATATAACTGGACCACCCCCTAAGAGATGACTGGACCGGAATATAATTGGACCGGAATGTGATTGGACCGGAATTTGACTGGACCGCAAAAATGACTGGACCCGGAGAGAGAGAGAGAGAGAGAAAATAATCGCAGAAAGACAAAAACATGATCCCCCCACCAGCGAAGACGAATGGTAATAAATTATACCCTGAATTAACGCACTTAGGCGAGGGATTGTGCAGCTGATCCGGAGGGGACGTGCTGAGGCAGCGGGGAAGGAGGGCGATGAGATGGGTAATGTGTGTAAATCTGGAAGTAAATCGCTTTAGTGGGCTTCTATCCCCCTGACAGAACTGGGCCACTTACACAGTTTGGGTATTAGGTCGCAGTTGCATGAAATTTGATGATCTTTGGTTATGAGGTTGAAATGAGTCTTGAGCAAACGTACTTTAGGAAGGTGCTGATATGCCTTCCTGTCCACCACAACATACTCTCCTCTTCATGTCTTTATTTCTCAGCGAGCAGTAATGATCAAGAGGAGGTATAAAATTAAGGAAAATGACAACAAAGTTCTCCACCAACGTAAATATATAGCTAAGACCATAGGTACCCACCATCCGATATCATTACTTAGTCAGCAGTAGGAAAAAAAAAAAAAAGTCAATGACGTAAATATGGGGAAAAACATGTAGTCCATTCCAAATCAGAATTTCGCTCGATCATGACCTACACCCATCTACACCTGCCTATACCTCCTCACTCTAACTCCTTCACCTGTAACCATAATGCTAGTTGCGAATGGACTGTAATTATAAGTGATGGTGGTAGAGTGAGGCGGTGTGTGCTGGAGTGTAATGGTGGGAATACTGACTGAGTATAATTTCAATCTAGAATGGATAATAGAAATGTAAGCCTTTGAGTTCTCTCTGCAAATAATAGACGTATTCCTTATCTCACTGTTTCCATCAGCAAACGAATTATCAGTGAGTTGGTAGTATAGTATTTGTATAGCGAATTATAAGGATCAAATTGAACATAGGCTTCGACAACAAGGGATCATGTGACGCCTTCGTAGTGAAAGAAATAATCCCAGAACATTCTGTAGCAAAAGACTGACACTTCCTTTTCCATTTCATTTCTTTCGTGCAGCTACAGTAAACAGTAAAAGCAAAGCCTCATCTCTCGCCTCGTATTGCGACCTGAAGATTATTCTCTGGGGGACAACGATGAGAGCCAGATCAGTAAGCTTGAGGTGTGTGTGTGTGTGTGGGGGAGAGTTGTGTGTGTGTGGGGGGAGTTGTGTGTGTGTGTGTGTATGTGTGTGTGTGTGTGTATGTGTGTGTGTGTGTGTGTGTGTGTGTGTGTGTGTGTGTGTGTGTGTGTGTGTGTGTGTGTGTGTGTGTGTGTGTGTGTGTGTGTGTGTGTGTGATGAGAGAATGATGTTAGAGCTGATTTTTTCCTCGTAGGTAATTTGATTGTCTTTCCCGATTTGATAATTCTCTTCTCTCTCTCTCTCTCTCTCTCTCTCTCTCTCTCTCTCTCTCTCTCTCACCCAGGAGGTCTTGAAAGGTTTTACCCATTACCACCCTTTTTCCGGACCTCTCAAACTCCAGATAATTACTCCCCCTGTCTCCGGGACGATTTCTGTCGCTCATATTTTCCCGTCAGTCGCTTGGAACCCTGTGAACATCTGGGGCCATATAAAGTTCCTAGAGTTGTGGTAAAAATTATTTCACTTTTATCTTTACTCACACAGGTACAGAACGTCTCACAACCACATCAGAGTGAATAGTCTTTAGCCTAAGTAACATATTTCTGTGCAAAAAAGAAACAAAGGCAAAAGCTCAAAAGATTGTTCCCTCGAAGGATACAAAAACGAGAGCCAGATTTACAGATAGTTTTAAAATACTTCTCCATGCACTCACAAATCTTACAATGATCTCAAACTTAAACGGGTATTATTATATTGGAATTATCCATAAATTTCTTGTTCTTATTTCTGTATTCACCTTTACTTCAGTTGAACCTAATTCCTCTGTAAAATTAGTTGTTCATACGTTTATATTCGCATACACAACGGTCAGATATTTCACAGCTAAAACAGAGTAAATATAATAATGTAGTTTACGACGATAGAAAAGTATTCTTGGTAATAATGATCTGATATGGAGACTTGATTATGATGGAAACTGGTTAAGATTGTGTATCGTTGCAGCCTCGAGAGAGAGAGAGAGAGAGAGAGAGAGAGAGAGAGAGAGAGAGAGAGAGAGAGAGAGAGAACGGGGGCAGATGCAGTGTTTATCGATCATTTCATTTCGTTGACGTACAGTAGTTTTTTATTTTTGCTCCGCTGCCTTCAAACGATTTTTATCAGTTTAAGGGAAACCTTTCGAACTGTCGAAGTTAGATACAGCCTTCATTAACCCTTTCAGTACGAGTGATCTTTGTTTAATAATAGCGTCTGGGAATAGCAAAAATAAAATGGAACTAAGTCGTCGAATTGGAGGAGTTTAGGCGACAGTGACCACAGATTTTTTAAAAAGAGGGGTACGAACTCCTTGAGCGCCCCTTCCCCTCTTCCGGATCCGCTGCAGGGTATAAATGATGATGATGGTGAGAGTTGGGCAAAGGCTGATAAATGAGATGATTGACAGGGAGAGAGGGAGAGAGGAGGAGGAGGAGGTAAAAATATAGAGAGGGAGAGGGTTAAGGAAGGAGGGAATGAGGAGGTTGAAAATAAACAGAGAGGAGAGGGTGAAGGAAGGAATGAAGAAAGGAAGGGTGGTGATGAATGATTGAAGGAACGATCGAACAAACGAAGAAAAGAAACGAAGGATGGATAATTGATGAGATTAAGGAAACAAATGAGGCAATGAAGAAGGAAGAGGAAGTGCAAATAATTATTAAGAAAGGTTAAAAGAAGGAAGTAGAAAATATACTGACATTAGTTGAAGGAAGGAAGGAATGATGGATGGATGGATGGGTGGGTGAATAGATAAACTGATGGATATACGGAGGAGGCACATAATAAACAAAGAAGTTGAATAGGAGGAAGGGGGCAGAATCAAGGAAGGAAGACATGAATATAAAAAAATAAAAATTGTCGAGAAATGAGAGGGTGATGGAAGGAATGAAGGCGGGAAGGAAAGAAGGAAGAAGGGAAGGAGGCAAAATATACAGAAAGAAGCTGAAGGAAGAGGACAGAGTCGAGAAAGGAAGACAAGGAGTTAAAAAGGATAAACAAGAGACTCGAGCGAGAGGAGAGGGTGAAGGAAGGCAGAAAGGGTGGTGACTAATGAAGGAGGCAAAGGAGGACGCGAGGGTAAGGTGAACATGAAACAATTAAGCAAGGGCTTCCACTTCTTCAGAGGCTTCGGGTGTGTCATGCGTGAAGGGGAAGGTTGTCAGCCGCTCCCCAGAGAGAGATGAAAGACGCTCTACTTAGCATGAGCAAGACACAACCCTTCGCCTGTCCAATTAGTTTCAACCCAAGGACGTCTTTTATATTCTATTCTTGTCACCTGCTTAGTGGCTCATAAGGGTTACGTCCAAGAGGGTGTTAGGGTCCGTCTCCGTTAGTTGATGATATGGATATATTGGTTACATAATGCCCCTTAGGCGGTTCGTAGGAGTTTACATCCAAGGAGATTATCGGATATACTGCTCACGTAATGACAGTATGGGAAGAATGGCTGATAACTCTAACCTTATGTGTCTGGACTGAGAAGCATAGCCCCGGACACCTACACTCATGATTTGGTAATAAAGGAATAGATGAAGGGCAGATAGATGGGTTTCGCCAGACTCTTATATTCAGTTTTGGACCGAGTTTTTGAACAACAGGGGGTGGATACTGCCTTCATTACTTCAGTCATTTTATGGTGCTCGTCTAATCTGAATAAATTGTCTTTAAATAACGCGAACTAAGTAATAATTATGTCCTCAGGCTCAGGAATTACTTTTCCTGGGAAACGAGACCGGCACTAGTAAATAGAGCGCAGACTTTTTTTTCTAATATAAAATATACATCCCTGTCCTTAAATCCCGGTAGCCCTCGTAGGTGTCTCACGCCTTCGCATGTCACCACTTCCTGTCTCATTCAGTAGTGGCGTCATGGTATTAGCGGCGGTGTTTTGTGGCATGTCGGTGGGTCGTGTGAAAGATCAGTAGTATTTGGGAGTATTCAGCCCTCACTGTGCTGAAGTATTGTTAATTGTGATAGTATTAGTTGTTTTTGTTACCGGTTTTGTTGTTTTTGTCATTGCTGCTGTTACTGGTGGTGGAGGTCCGAAGAATCTTTTAGGACGTGACCCCAGTGGACTGCAGTCTGAAGCTGTCCTCCTGCAGTCCACCAGCCCTCTTCCTTAGGACAGAGAAGGAATTGAGGAACGTTTGTAAAGCCCAGCAATCGAGATGCTTGGTTATATCTCTCCCACCACGTGAAGGCAGCCGTTTCCAGTATCGGGAAAATTGTTTATTAGGGAGAGACAGAAGTTTCCACCTGGCCTGGACCCACTTCAGCAATTCACGGGACTTTAATAATTGTCAAGAAACATCAGTGAAGTTTGTTTCAGCGAAATTCTTAATGTTCTCTGTCTAGAAAAAGAGTGCAAAGGAGAACAAAGGAAAGCAAACAACAGCAAATCCGATGCTCCTTTCAAGGTTGTTTGCTGTAGGGTGCGCTGTAATTAGGTAACTAATCTATAAGTCAAAGTTAAGGTTAGAGAAGCAGACCAAACTCGCGTCCTTTCGAACCAGCAGGCAACTTCTCTGACCACTTGACCACCACCTGCTTTTGGCGGACTTGCTTCGGGTGTTTCATTCGCGCCACATTCATCCTCTCGGTAGTCGCAGTTCTTCACTTTTATGGGACGCCATGAATCAGATTGCTGCCGAGTCGTATTCTTCCTTGTGATTTTTTTTTTCTTAAATTCTACAAACACTGATGACAGATACTGCGTTCGCTCGGCTTTTGCCCGTTAAAGGAGTTTTAAATGCATTATACATATTTCGGCTGTTAAGTTACCTCACTGATGAATTTAGGTCAAGATAGTGAAAATGTATTCTTTTTTAATGGGCAAATGGTATACTTGGAAAAAGAAAACCCTCTCTGGGTCAACTCCTTCGTCCTCTGGGGTCAGACGACCGAGTACAAAAATACTAGATCCAGGAGCTTCAGGGGCCGTCGGTTAATGCCCTTGGTGTGGTGTGGTGTGGTGTGGTGTGGTGTGGTGTGGTGTGGTGTGGTGTGGTGTGTGTCTTCCCTAAAGCTGATAAACTCAGCGGGAGTGAAACACGTAACGTCCGAACTTAGACAACAAATATGTAAACTGTAGAATTTGGATCGACTGGGCAGGCTGAACTAGTAGCCACATAAAGCCGAGAATTTTTGCGAAAGATTTGTAATATATAAAAAAAATTATCAGCATACAACAGAGTAACTTTCATTGTGAACAGGCTGAAGGGTGTCATCAAAAGATATTTTCGGAGGAGAATGAATAAAATCGCCGGTGAGAAAAAAGAAACGCAGTAGAATTTATATCAACATTATCCTTTAATATACCCTTCAGTAGTAACACAGCACCAAATATTTTCACTCAAAGATTAATTCACTTCTGACGGAGGAGAGGGAGAAAAAGATACGAATCGATAGCGAGACACTTCCAAGGAGACATCTTCGTCGCTCTCCAAACTTGTGTCTCTCAGAAGTGACCAAAGTTGAGGTGCGGTGATGACTCTTCTTTCCGAACTTACTGGAGGGTCAGCCTACGATCTGAGGGTGGAGGAGAGGCAGTGGAGGAGGAGGGGATAGAGGAAAGAGGGAGGGAAGGAGGGGGGGGACTTAAAGTAGGGGGAGAGAAGGAAAGAGGGTCAGGGAGAAGGAAAAGGTGGAGAGGCGAAAAGTCATGCAACCTATTTGCTGTTCCACGTTTTGTACCTTCTAGCAAACGCTCCCCACCGTTGGGAAACAATAGTAATGGTAATAATAATAATGATAATCGTGAGTATCTTTGTCTTTTGTTTGTCTCTGTCTGTCTGTCAAGCGTTCATCAACACACACTGAGAAGGTGGGCCTTAAGACCTTGGCTTCTCTCTCTCTCTCTCTCTCTCTCTCTCTCTCTCTCTCACACACACACACACACACACACACACACACACACACACACACACACACACACACACACACACACACACACACACACACAAAGGGCAAAAAAATGACAACCCACCTTCCCCAGGAGCCGTGTTTGTGACAGGTAAATAAGGCATATGGAACTCTGCCACAAGGATTTTCCCTCAGAGTGAATCGTCAAAGAAACGGTGGGTCTGCTCTGTAAATAGTCCTGATGTGGTCAATAGTCCCTTTACGCGACTGTGATTTCGAACTAATGGACGGGGATTCCAGTCCGCTTGAGTGTTACTGATAGGTTTCACAAGGTTTCATAAGGTTTTGTTGGAGTTTTATGTAAGTTTTAAAGAATACCTGCCCCCGACTGTTTATTAAAATCATCTCAGGACTTTACTTCCCACATATAGTCATTCAAAAATCCTTACAAAGTCGTTGGAAGGTAGCCTGAGTTAAGTGAAATATGTTATTGGATTCAAGGGGTTAACCTAAGCTGGAAAAGTACAGAAAACTTATACGACCAAATAAATAAATAAATAGATTGGGAGGTTATGTCCTTTAGATCCCTCACTTCTGTGGCGTATATTTCAGCTTCTTGCCATCTCGAAACGGTTATATGTAACTTTCGAGAGACTCCTGGACCTGCAGGAGTTAGATATAGGTTCGTATTCTTCTCGATTAAGGAAGCACCCTAGCACCTCTTCCTTAGCTATTTATTTTTAGATGTGGGTAGTTAACATCCTTTCGTACGTTGCTAATACTGGATTTTGCAATATTGGAAGTATTTACGCGTATGTAACATGGAAGAGGATAGTATGGTGTAATGAACAAAATAAGGCCCTTAGGAATAGATGTTAGGGAGCTTCGTCGAACTGAATAAGATACACCAGAGTGCATTCACAACAAAGAACACCTTATGCCAAGACACATTTCAAGCAGAGATAAAGAACAATACAAATTCAAACCAAGGACGGTGAGAGAAGATGGAAGATTCTGAGGACTGCAGTGAGGGAAATGACAAAGAAGAGGGCAAAGAAGGGGACAAAGGAGGAGGAGAATGAAAGGGGGACATAAAAGGGTACAAGGGAAGAGGAAAAGCTAACCGATAAAGAGGTAATACTGGGATTCAGAAAACAAGACTGTGAGAAATAAAGAAGATATACGGTTGAGCAACTGCAGTGAGAAGGAGGACAATGCAGAGGCGCTGTGAATGCAGGTGGAGATAAAGTGGGCGTGATGGCTCCAGGGGGAAGCTAAAAGGCGGGATTTATTGAGGGGATGTGAGGACGCCATTGTGTAAGATGAAGACCAGGAGGGAGGGAATGGCCGTAGAGAAAATAACAGCTTTATATAGACAGATGCCGTGGAAATTTGCAAACAAGAATATATACAGAGAGGAAAATATGCAGTTTCTAATGCGATTCGGAATAGCCGTTTTATCGAGAATAATGTGAAAGAGTGCAAGGATGAAAATATTGCGTAGTTAAGAATATAATACGGTAACTAAGATGGAGACTAGAAGGGATGGGATGGCGAGAGAGAAAATAACAACTTTGGCGAGAATGATACCGTGGAATTTATGCAAAGATGAAAAAATGTTAAGATAATAATGGGATTCAAAAAAGGACGTCACTGTGTAAGATCAAGTCCGTCGTATCCAGATATTCGATAACATTCAATATTTCTCGCTTAAAGGCCGCCTTCGGCAGCCTTCGCTCGATGTCAGTTCCTGTTTTCATTCGCAAGTTAACAGAAATTGAGTTACTTATGCCGTGTGCGAGACGGAGCAAGGAGTTTTCCCTTTTTTAAATCCTGCTGGGACACCCGTTGAGGGGAGGGAGGGAGAGAGAGAGAGAGAGAGAGAGAGAGAGAGATAGTGTTTGAAATTATATTAAATTGTACTATAGCATTATAGTGTACAATTTTAGGAGTATAAGAAGGGAGGAAGGAGAAGCGAGAGAGTGATAATACACTCTTCTCTCTTCTGTCATGCTGGTAGTTTCAGTGCCGGACCAAGAATGACTCCATCTCCTCCACTAAAACCAAATAACCTACTAGATTTGAAGCAGAAGGCCAGAATTGAGTCACACCTCGGGAACCGGTAGCCCGATTGGACTGGATTTGTTTTATTCTTCAAGTTAGAGATTTTAACTGTGCCTTGCTCTAACAAAAACTGCGCTACGTTACTCCGTTTTACTGTGTTACGGTAACAGACGAACAAACCTGCAGAAATCGGATCATTATAATATAGATTATTATTATTATTATTATTATTATTATTTATTATTTATTTATTTATTTTTGATAAGTGTATACATATCGCGTTGCCAGAACTAAATATCGTGTGCTTTATCACTCATTTCATCTTCCTGAATTTCAGTTTCACAAAAAATACCTTGTGGCTTTTCTGTGCTTTTCCAGATGCAACGAATTTCCCGGGAAAAAAATATATATATGGAAAATATTTGATATATGCAGATCGGCGAATATGTAAAACCTAAATTTCGCTTCAGACTCCACGACTTAAATTAAACGAATGGATTTTTTTTTTGAGACCCTGTAGATATAACGCACATAAAAAACGGACATTTACATAGACTGTACACATCGTAAAATCGAAGTCTGTACATTTACTTCTCATTGCGACGTCCTGGATTTTATGTTTCACTTTCTGCGTCTGATATTCCAAGGCTTCATTTAACATAACACTCAGTAGAACACACACACACACACACACACACACACACACACACACACACACACACACACACACACACACAGCTTCACTGTATATTTTTTCAGTTCAACTTTATGGTTTTAGAATTCACCCACAGATTCTGATTTTCTGAGGCTTTTCCGGATACAACAAAACTCTAGGGGCGAGGGTGTCAATAAAGTGACTCGCTTCAGTGCCCCTCCAACACACTTCCTCATCCCGTTCCCTTGGCGCCCCATGCACTTCACTCCCCTCACCTCACCTCACCTTACCTTACTTCCCCTCACTTCATATGTCCTATATATATTCCCTGTCCCTCACCCCACCTAACCTCCCCTCTACTTCTCTCCCCTTCCTCATCTCACCTCCCTTCCCCGTACCTCCCCTCACCTCACTTTACCTCTCCGTACCTTCTCTCACCTTCCCATGTCACCCCTCATATTACGTCCCCTCACTTCCCCTTCCCTCCCCTCGCCTCCCCTTACTTTCCTTTCCCTTACTTTCCCTTCCCTTACTTTCCCTTCCCTCCCCTCGCCTCCCCTCACTTCCCCTTACCTGTCATATGTATTCCGCTCCCTTCTCGCCTCGCCTCCCCTTCGCTCTGTTCCCTTGCTGAGAGAGATCCATATTTTTTTTACGCCTGGACGCTCTTCTCGTCCTCCTCCTCTTGCCTTTCCTTCTTTGATTTGTTGTTATTTCCTCCCTCCGTCGTGTGCATCCACCAAACACCATTATCCTGTTCCTCTCTGCTTTTGTTCTGTGCCTTTCTCTTTTCTGCACAGTATTTCTGCACAGTACAACAAGGCTCGTTTAAATATTCTACGTTTACTCGCAGACTTTTGTATTGTTCTCATAGTTCTTTCCTTTCGGTCTGGCAGAGATTTTAGTTTCTGCAGTTTATTTTCCGTAGCTCAGTGACAAAAGAAAACGATACCCTGGATGTATATTTTTTTCATAGCACTTCATCATGATTGGCTCTGTATGTAATTTTAATCTCTTACAACCGCACAGCATTTACGATTTGGAGATGACAATTTTGCGTCTAGTTAAAGTGAACAGAGTATGCTTTTCAACTCTACCTTATACCTTGTCTGTTTTTACACAAGAAATACAGGCATCTATATGTATACTGAATCATATTTATCACCGTGGGAACAGAAATACGATGATGATTACCCACCGTTCCCTCTTCTATCTGTTGATTTTCCTGCCCCCCTCCCACCCCTCCACCCATCATGTGTGTCTACCAGCATCTTTATCCCGCGACTCTGATTTTATACTGTGCCCTTCTCCTCCTTCCTGTACTGTATATCTCACCGTTACTACAAGCCACCTTTTAATTACTGCACATATACTTTCAGGTATCAATTGGGGAAACAGTATCGTTGAGTAGAGAAAATAAGGAAACACAGCTCAATGCGAAATGCTTTAATGTGAATGCGATCATCAAGCATTGGTACAGACGATTATGTTTACTGAAAAGAAGCTTAAATGATTAAATATGCAGACAGTACTATGGACCGTAGGTATTTAGAGTCCGCTTCGTAGCTAATGTATCACCCAAAGTAATGTATTATTTGTTAACCATTGGCATACTTCTTAACAAGCGGGCAGCCACGATAAGCAGATAGTGTGTGTGTGTGTGTGTGTGTGTGTGTGTGTGTGTGTGTGTGTGTGTGTGTGTGTGTGTGTGTGTGAGTGTGTGTGTGTGTGTGTGTGTGTTTTGCCCATTGCGTTTAGGACACCACTCAGGTGGGGACTGTTTAAGGAATGAAGTGCTATCTGCGGGTGTTATTCCTGAAACACATCTGGTGGGTGAAACGTTGAAATAAAGTGGTTTCTTGACTGTTTTTGAACCTCCTCCATGTACACCTGCTCCTTCCCACGGTATGTCACCACACCTGCACCCTCCTACCACACCTGCACCCTGCCACCACACTTGCACCCTGCTACCACACCTGTATCCTATCACCGCACCTACACCTTGCCATCACTCCTACCACGACACCTGCATCCTCATACCATATCCTCACACTGCCACCACATGTGCACCCTGCCACAACGCCTGCACCCTACCACCACCACTCCACCCTACCACCTTATCACACCTTACCACCCACCACCTGTACCCTACCACCCTGCAACCACCCTACCGCCACGTGTGCTGGTGATAAGGATGACAAGTGTGCTCTAAGGCGACCATATGTCAAGGTGAGGTGTGGGGGTCGCGAGGTAAGCCACACATTAGCCTAAGATCCTACACACACCTCACTCTGGCCTTACACACGCTGATATTACACTCTGAATTTACATGCCGATATTACACACACTTAATATTACACGCGCTGATACCGTACGCAGTTTGACATTACATACAGAGTTATTACCCGCATTCTGTTATTACACACATTTTGATATTGCACACAGTCTGCTGTTACACACACACACGTTCTCGATATTGATGGTGTCATGGTTTAATGATGGTGGTGTGTTGGACTGCTAGTGCTGGTAGATGTGGAGATGTGGTGGTGAGGTGGAGTGACAGTAATGATGTGGATGGTGTTGGACTGAAAGGCTCGTGTGGTGGTGGTGATGTGGTGATGGTGTGGTGGAGGGTTTGCAGATGGAGAGAGCAGACCCTGCTCGTCAACCCACACGGTCATCAAGTAGCCAATTCTTGTTTCTTTTCTAACTTACAGCCCTTAGTAATTTGGCTCACAATAGATAACTAAGATTCGCGGCAGTGAAGGATTCGTGATTGTACAAAGAAGAAGGCGTATAGTAAAAGAGGAAAATATAGATGGTCAGGGTAGTGTAGCTAGAATTACATGGCAACTGTAGCTCGTGATGGGCAAGGGAGTGCAGGCGGCGGCGTACCTCACACTTCCCTGCTCAGTTCTCGCGGCATCTAATTTACTTACCCTCACTTATTTGCCATTCTCCTAGCAGTCGGTTGCAAATCAACTCACCTTGCACATGAGAACGTTTGGTTTAGGTATGTTTTATGTCTAACTCCAGAATAATTGTGTTTTTAGTCTAGCACCGAAATTACCCTCCGTCAAATTGGAAGTACTGTATGTTTAGGAGCCAGCTAGCTCACAGATATTCCAGCTTAATTTTTGTAGCCTTTCTTTCATAAATTATTCCAGTTTATCCCCTGTAAATGGACACCCATCATCAAAATTAATGCTACCAACAGTCTGTTATAAATATGAAAGGGAAAAATACATAATTTAGCTGTGTTTTGTGTATGTAGAGCCAAAAAATTACGATGTGTCAACCCGAGATGCTATTGTGTGGAGGACCGGCAGAGTATGCTTTGCTGTCAGAGTGGCCGGCTTCTTTGCGTGTGCTCCATCGTTACAATCGTTTTCTTGGCGGTTGTGTGTCGAGTAAAAGTGACTGAAGCTTTTGCAACAGTTTACCTGTGAAGTCTTCTGTGCTGCTCGAGGACAAGGACAAGTTGATGCAGCAAAGACAGGTGTGTTGTGTTGGCGCGGTGGTGCAGGTGAGGTCTCTTCTTATCTGTTGCTGTCCTGAAATGCGTTTAAATATTGTTTGTTGTTCTATTTATATGTTTGTTGTTCTATTTATATATCAATTTGCCTGTGCATATACGTATATCTCGATGGATGGATGGGTGGATTTATGAATGATTGAATGGATGGATGGATCAAGTAACTGACGCCATTGCCCAATATTTTGTGTACGCTGATCACAAGCACTTGGTAGACTTCAGAATTACTTTAATTAAATGTATCTCTGACTCCATTTGTTGTACACGCTGCGAAGAGGAATGAAATATTTGTTACGCTTAGAATCGCCTTCAAGGTGCCATAGGAAGCTTCGTAGCTCCTCTTCCTTAGTTACTATACATTTTGCTTACTGCGTGTTAATAATCTCTTGTATCTTATTTATATCTTTTTAATATCGATTTACTTTGCATTAGTGACATAAGCGGGAATACGTAGTTGAAGTGTGTAAAATACTCGTAAATCGCTAAGGAAGAGGGAGTTACAAAGCGTCCAAAGCTACTTAGGACCACGTGGCCTGCTACCACACCGGCTGTATGTCCTCTCGCAGCCCTTGTCCACACCTCGCCGGCCATTCACTCATTCATTCTTTCATTCATTCATTCAAGTTCTTTCGCTCCTTCTTTCAATCCAGTATGTCGTGATATGTTGGTCTTGTAATGATCAGTTAGGGAATGCAGGTATTTTTTAAATGCTGAGAAGCATCTGAACATCTCACTAGCCTTATAAGGGATTGACTTGTATAGATGGAAAGCAATAGGTATTAATTCGCTTGCTTAAACAGTTTTGATCCGATATGAACCTCACTTGATTAAAGGATTGAAGGCCACCAAAGATAGACATTAAAATTTACCTGCAATCTTATGCACGTGAAATTTAGGTGAACTTATATTGGCCCTGGACAACAGTAGCCTAGCCAAGGGTTCAAAGGGGTATATGAATGAGTATGATCGCATTTTGTTGGAAGACCCTGCCCTCTTGCGTGACCCCCACACTATGGAAGATCACTGCTACGTTAAATGTAATCGTCAAGAAGTAACACGAGGAAAGAAAAAAAATTTATCATTGTACGAAACTGGAGTACGTATTGCTATAACACAAACAGCCTCCATTGGAAGTATTGCTATAACACAAACAGCCTCCATTTGAAGCTTACCCTCCAATAAAAAAAGAAGAAAAACTATTTGTATGCTCTTAAATATTTGTAAATTTTTAACATGAAGCTTGCTGATAGACCGAACGCCAGTTGTTGCGAGGCTGGTCCTTATATATTGTAAAAAAAAAAAAAAAATGCACAAAGTAGGCAGCGAGCACCACCAAACTGTGCTCTCTCGTGCCCTGTGTACATTTTCATAAGCAAGGTGGTTTATAGCGCGATAAATATTTTCTTTTGCATCGTTAGCACATTTTTGTATATTCAGCAGCAGCAGAATCATCAATACAATATCCTGTTGCCAGATTGGACTCGGCTCCATTTCTCAGAATAATATTTTTGAAACTGTGCGCAATATACTTAGGGATATATACATAAATGCATGTAATTACTGTGTGTGTGTGTGTGTGTGTGTGTGTGTGTGTGTGTGTGTGTGTGTGTGTGTGTGTGTGTGTGTGAATGGGCGCAAGTGTACGTATGCAGGTGCGTGCATAGAAATAAACTAGGTTAATTATGAAGGTGGAAATGGGGAAATAGTGTTGAAATATTACTTGCATGCGTGAACACACACACACACACACACACACACACACACACACACACACACACACACACACACACACACACACACACACACACACACACTAATATTAGACCTTTCGCGTAGGACACAGGTATAGTCAACATATTAGTAACTTGATAGTGATGAAGCTTGGTATTAATGCCCATGTGGTGCCATGTGAAGGATGTTAGGGGTCCGGAGTCTGAGAGAGAGAGAGAGAGAGAGAGAGAGAGAGTTCTAAATGAGCTAATGAATTCTATTGCTAACCCTCCAGTTCGAAGACTTACCAAAGCTAAATAAAGTCGAGAATGAATGAAAATCTTTTGTGAGACTCATGATTGCATCCTGTTTCCCATATCTAACCCCTGTAATTAGAAGAGTTTTCCCTAATCTGAATAAAGTCGACAGGAGAAAGCAAAATGAAGTAAAAAGAAAAAAATGTCGTTCATAAGGGTTGGCTATGCATTCTTTTTGCTTTTTAAGAGGTTGCAATTCCGCGTCTGCGTGCCAAGATCTCCTTTTCCCTTAACCGGTCAGTTTTCTCCAAGACAGGTGTTCCGTTCACACAACAAGGCTCGTTAGGCGCGGGGGGTCGCAGGTAGAAGCATACAGGGGTTCGGTATTGCACGGCGAAGGAGAAGGGTTTGTTTTTTTTCCCTAGAGTGGATACGCAGACTCTCGGTATGTCTGTGGTGATTTTGAGGGAAGGTGCTAAGGACAGGCTATCACATGATCTGCTTAGGTGTTAACGCTTCGAGATGGTCTTTTGGGAGAGAGAGAGAGAGAGAGAGAGAGAGAGAGAGAATTTAATTCTTGATACGTACTAGCAGTATATATTCCACTGAAGGGAGACCTCTAGTAATAAGGAGGTTAATCCAGGCTTTATTTAATTCCTCCAGTTTGTCAAGTCCATTCTTACCTGAATGAAAATCGTCAGGTGGTTACTCCAGGGGGACAGGTTGAAGCAAATTGGGTTTGGGTTTTGCACGGCGGAGAGGAATGATTTTTTTTTTTTTTACGAGTGTGTGTGTGTGTGTGTGTGTGTGTGTGTGTGTGTGTGTGAAAGTAAGTATATGTACTGAAGTCTTTATGAGAATGTGCATGTGAAAGAATGTGATTGTGCGAATCCGCGTCTGTATATGTATTAGTTTAACTTGTGTCTTTCTGTGTTCCTTTCTGCGAAAACAAAACTCCAATTACAAGGATAATACAGTTATCCGAGCCGGTCAAGTAAAAAGGCCAGAAAAATCAACAGGAGCAGAAAAAGGGTGAGAAACCACTTACCGACCTAGTATCTTGCTCGTCAGTGTAAAAACTACAGCGGAGGGCAGAGACTGGGGTGTGTGTGTATGTGAGAGAGAGAGGGGGTGGGGAGATCTTAGATGGGAAGAAAATTAGGAAAGTAGGAGGTTTTAAAGGGAAATAAAGATGGGTATTTGGGACACTGAAAAATGCAGAAGTGAGAGCATTTTGGTGGAACTGAGATTGAGATTTGGGACATTAGAAAAGAAAAAACTAAGATAATGGGGAAAGTAGGTTTTTAGAACTAACTGGAATGGATATTTGGGATATTGCAAATTGGAAAAAACAGGGAAAGTGGGAATCTTTATTGAAGTTGAATGGGGAATTTGGGATATCAAAGAGAGAGAAAGGGAAGGAAGAAAGAATGCTGGGATAAGGGAGAAGGATATTAGAGTTGGATTTAGAAGTGAGGAGGAATAGCAGAGGGAGTGGAAGAGAGAAAGGGTGTTACGAAAATATCAGAACAAACAAATGGTATGGAATTTCTCTTCACTTGTTAGGGACCCCGATAGTGAAAAGGGAGTAATGACTGGGACTGTATCCTTCCAGGCGGCAAATAGCTACATATTACTCATTACTTTTTCACACACTTGCAATTTTTTTTTCACCCTTATATTGCTTCTCAGTTGCTTCTTGCCCACCTCCCCCATAGCTGCTTTCCCCTGCTTCATTTCTCCTTTCATTTTCTTTCTTCTACTCCTTCCCTCCTCCTCCCCTCCTCCCCCCCCCTGCATTCCCCATACCTATCCTCCCTTGCTTTCCTCATACCTTTCCTCCCCTGCTTCATTCTCCTTTTCACCCCCTCTCCCCTGCCCCTCTCCTGCCCTGCACCCTTGTCCTGCCCCCTCTACGCCAGCATTTTTCCTGTACTGACCCCACCCTTACAATCCTCTCCTCCCTCTTCACACAGTCTCTATTGCTTCTTTTCTCCTTTACACCCTTTCCTTTCGTTCTCTCTCTCCTCACACGCACTCTCCCTCCCCCTTCATCTTCCCCCCCTTTTCCTTCGTACTGACCCTCTTTCCTCCCTCGCACTCTCACACCCCTTCACCTTTCCTCCCCCATCGTCCTTCCTCCCCTTCCTCTTTTTCTCTCTAGCATACTCACTTAACACTTTTTAGCAGTGCGGAGGGTGAGGTGCATTGAAAGAAAATGTATATCGTTACTCCTGCTGTATTTTACATTGGGAAATAGAGGAGGAAATGTTGTCGAATCCTGTGGTGTGTGTGCCATGTTTCTGTAATTGGATATTGCATTGCGTTATGCCTGTCGTATGATGTAATGTTTTGACAGCAACTGAAATTTATTGTTTCCCTGAGTTACTAGATCCACCAGTAGATAAACAAATAGGTAGATGGGCAGATAGATAGGTGTATAGATCACAGGATATATAGATGATTAGACAGACAGACAAACAAAGAAATGAAAAAAGATAGACAGACAGATAGGCTATACAGATACAGCGCGAACATCACGCAGGTAAATCACCTTTGTGTGTGTGTGTGTGTGTGTGTGTGTGTGTGTGTGTGCGTCTAGTGTACTAATGAAACGAAATGCTCCCTAAAAAATTAGAGTAAATTTTACAGTAATGGTCTGCAATTAGTCGCTATGATGTTAAAAGTAGAGACAAAAATAGATTCGAAAATACTCGTGTACACATTCAGTAGTAATTAACTCCACTGTGAGAGATCAGTCCTAAGCTCAGTTTAATCATCTGGACGTGGAAAGAATTTAATTAAAAGAAAAAAATCCGTTCTGGAATAGATAACCATGATATGTGAAGTTTCTTATTACCGTCACACGATTTTTTTCGCCTCATGAAGGGTCACTTGACTAACAGCGTTTATGAAGACTATATTTATCCTTAACGCTGCGGCTGATGCTCTGTATTGGTTTATTCAAGCTAACGCCAGACGATTTTTTTCAGCTGAGAGGAATCCTACCAGTCGCAGGCTTTAAAAACTACTTCATGTAACCCCTTCTTTGCCACTAATACGCCTTGGAATTTAATCTAAGCTAAAGAGAGACGATTTAGTTCAGTCGAGAGTCCACGCCTAAGGATTTACCTCCTCAGCTTGAAAGCTCTATCGAACTAAGAAAAATATCGTCTGTCGGTATAGAAAAAGTATAAAGCATCGTTGTATTGAACGGGTTTATGAAAGCTGGGGTGGGATTCTGACATATTTGCGATCGTTTCTAACTTGAATTTCTTTTAGCAGGAAGAACGAGATTCATGGTAAAATTTTGAATATTCCTTTCCATATTTTAATGTTCCTATCCGTGTCCTTGCAGCAGAAAACAATTATAACCAACCATAATTTTTCCTTTTGTATCTTAGAGAGCCCGGTGGACATAAAAAGTGAGTGGAGGCTATATCTAACCCCTCCAGCTCGGAGAATCCATCCTGAGGTGCATAAAATCGTCTGAATATAACAAGAACAGGATAGAAAATACGTAATTGGATTGAAAGGCGTAATATAATCATCAGTCGTTGGCCAGAGTAAAATAAAAATCCATCAGTGACATGAATCCTCCTGACACCCACGTAACATACACATGACCTCCGTGTGACGCAAATTGTAACCATCCATTACAGCGTGAATGATTGTGACGTTTATTGTATTACTTGTGCAGTTAAAAACAAGTATGCCTAATAGTTCACCACCTCTGCTTCTCGGTCTCCTCTGCTAACTAATATCCCTTAGCTGTGAGAGGCTTGGCATGCTTCGGTGCCCATAGATGATTCTCTGTTATGATGCTTCAGGTTGGCTTGTGACTGACATACTTCAAGTGTGAAGCAGACCCAGTGAAACAGTTGCCTAACTTTTGCGCCTAACTGTACCGCCCTTTCTTTTGTTTCGTGGTGATTGTATTTACTCGTATCACTCAAACAACATGAGTTATGGGAACTGTAGAGTACTTTTTCAAGCTCTGTGTGTGTGTGTGTGTGTGTGTGTGTGTGTGTGTGTGTGTGTGTGTGTGTGTGTGTGTGTGTGTGTGTGTGTGTGTGTGTGTGTGTGTGTGTGTGTGTGTGTGTGTGTGTGTGTGTGTGTGTGTGTGTGTGTGTGTTCTTGATATTCAGTACATTCATCATCATTTAAAAGAGTATTAGTGTCTTTGCTTTCACACACACACACACACACACACACACACGTGTTCAGTAAAGGCATTCCTTGTGTTACATATACTCTGATACTACTTCCAGACGATTTGATTCAGCTGAAGAAAAAAATTCTGTTCAGGGGAATATGAAAACTGTAATCTCCAGTTTTAAAAAATAAACCTTCTAAGCTGGATAAAATCGTCTGAAGGTAGGAAGAATGTAATAGGAAAGATATTTACTGTATATGCAATGTCATCAAAGCTTCATTAAAATCTCTATAATAGTAACAGCCAAGCTATAACATGCGTACGTAATATTCTCTCTCTCTCTCTGTTGGTGTGAAGCAACGCCAGCTTTTCATATTTGCGAGATTTTATGATCAGGACATTGAAAAAACACTTGAAATATTGATCATAACTTTTTCCAACCGAAGCTTGCACCCGGCTATATATTGGAAGGTCGCAGCCAGAAATACCATCACAAGTCTAGGGCTCCGAATTAATGAAGGGAGATTACAACCTGTTTGATGACTGTTGATTAGTTTATCCATACTTCATCAGGTGTTGACAGGTATTACATTTCTGACGTTCCGCGTGAATGAACTGGGACTGCAGCTCAGTGTATTTTAGACGATTTGACCAGTGGGCCGTCGTGTTGTGTAATGATATAATGCATTAGCCCTGTCGCCCCCAAGCATTTTTTTTTTTTTTTGCCTTGTAGTCTACTGGCTTATACCATTCTAACCTTATGGGGCCTTTAAGGACTTACTTCCGAGGAATGGTGTGGCTTTATTGCTTACATAATGCCACTCAGGTGCGATCAAGGCCGGTCACCTTCGTCTTCATTGTCGGGACGTAGTAGCCCAACTTCGTACTTTCACCTTAGGGAAAAAGAATAGAGTGATACATTAATTTAGTGTGGTCATGTTAGGGTTTGATATTGGTTTGAGATGGTGTAAATGAGCACTAAGTGAAAAAAGGAGTAAAGTTGTAGATGGATTAGGAGTAGGGTAGGACATACAAGACACAGACGGTGAAACAAAGGCAGCGGCAGTAGGCAGTGGTAATGTGCAGGTTTGGGTGTGTGGTTATATGAATCCGCCACTTGATGAATCCTTTGTCAACAGAGGAATTGTTGGTTTACTGGCCTTATCCTTAATGCGACAGGAGAGTTCATGAGGCATTTTTTCTTAGTGATCCAGTGCACTGTACATATTACACCTTTATATTATCTTATAGGTTATTGGTATATTTCCTTTACAGAAAGAGTTTGTTTTCGTAACGAACAAGACAGTAAAATAGTGCACTATGCAGTCTCCAGTGCTGCCTAAGATATGGACCTCAGTCACAGTACATCAGTTTCGGGCATTAAGGTTGGGAGGAAATAAGCACAAGGCGTGGTTTGCACGTGTCCCATGATTTCGAACTTCATCGTTGCGTGTAATTAATGGAGCGGAGCCACTCAGCGCCTGAATACACTCGACCATCTGGTGAGCCATTCATATACTAAACTTTTATGCAAGGTTCAGTGAAATTGATAACAGTACGCTGACTCACCCATTAATGTGCATTGGCACTCATGTAATGTCGCTTCAGTGGATGCTACCCAATGTTAAGTTGTTAAATCACTCGGAAACTCTCACACTTGTAGCACCACTGTTTCACTGAACGCCAGGTCAAAGAAAAAGGGGGGGGGGAGGAATATCACCTCCTTGATCATTAGTCGGATGCCATAATACTGGAGGGAGTGGCCACGAATGAACCTACTCCATGTCACTCTGCCTTTCCCCATGAGTAGTCCCTTTCTCCAGCTCACACTCGGCTCTCTCTGAATTTTCACATATACCCAGTTTCCACACTAGTATATTCTCAAGCACCGGAACCCAATTGTGAATGTGGTATGCGTTGCGTCATGGAGGATCTGTGTGTGTGGTGTGGTTTTGACGCCGTGGCCGCTTCTCTCTCAGTGCTTGGCCTAGTGTGATGCGGCGTGCTGGAATCATTAGCATACAAAACACTGGCCGCGTCCCACACAGGCACACCGGCATTAACAACCACCGCTGCCACCAACATGCAGGAATTCACAAGCGTCCGCCGTTTACTTGGTGGTGTGGTGTGGTGAGGGAAATGGGCGGGTTGGTTATGAAGTGGGCGGGTTGGGTTTGAAGTGGTGGGTTATTGGATGACTCGGCGAGTTTCTTGGTGGACTGGACGAGTTGGTGGGACACTGGGCGGGTTGATGGATGAGTTGGTTGGGTTGGTGGGTGGGTAAACTGACTGGGTTGGTGGTTGAACTGGGCGAGTTTGATGGTGGATTGGGCTGGTTAGTGGATGGACTGGGCGATTTGGTGAGTAGGCTGAGCGAGTTTGTTTATGCACTAGGGGTTAATTTTTTTTTCTTTACTGGTGGGGCTGGTAGGTGGACTGGGTGGGCTGGTGGGTGAACTGGGCGGCGTTCCTGCATAAAGTTGGCGAGTATTTGGTGGTGTGAGGAAAGTTTACTGAAGCTTAGCTAATCTAGAGTGATGACCCCGCAACCTGGCCCCTACGGAGAATTTTTTAACAACCTTCCACATGTGTGATTTATGTTAGAAAAATGGAAATTACCTTTATATAATAATGGTATTATGCGTAAAAACCATATATAAAGGTAATGGAAATATTCTTTTTTTCCTTTAATGGAAGAAGAATAGTATAACAAAAAAAGAAACTCCATTCGCGCACACACACACACACACACACACACACACACACACACACACACACTTTATACAAGGCAGTGTGCAGGGAATATACAGGATAAAAATGGATGCCATGTATGTAACAATGAATTCTTTTGATTCTCAGAACTGTGGGACCATGTGACATTATAGGCACAGATTATACACTGTCTTCGAATTAACGCACGTTTTACATTGCATATTCAGCAGTACCTCGTAAACGTGCTTATGGTGTTGTCGGCAAAACAAGACTTGCCAGCAGTTTTCTGTGTAGTTCATATTTTTATCCACAACTTCAACTTGTGTTTTCAGTAATAGGTCACAGATGCAGTGCTGTCGATAAAAAAGGCATACATATACTGTACGGAGACCGATCGTTTCAAAACATTTTCATTTACAGTAGATACGTAGTGCTTAGTATATAAAACTGTGTAATTGCGTTCTTGGTATTTACGAAGCAGGTAGACCTAGATTATTCGCAGTGTTCGTAAAGGCATGACTCAGCTAGTATTCAGCAGTAATTAGCAGTCCTCTTCTCTCTGTATAAGCCAAGATTTTTAATGGACATTGGTGAACAATGACCCTTGTTTCTAAGTCTTATTCCTCAACGCCACTGACCACCCCCTCCTTCACGCTTCTCTCTTTTCCCCTACCCACACCTCTTCCCCTCACGTTCCCCTTCCCCCGCCGCCCCCCAGTGCCAGCCAGGAATTGCAGTTTCATGAGTCCCATTAAATTTGGAGGAGCGACGCAGTTTAGTGGTGGCTGCTGCGTCGCCGGCGTGAAGGGCGTCGTAAATCGTCCTGGCACTACCATTTTGTTCTCCTGGAATAATCTACGGGTTGGTGTGTGAAAGTTTGCGTATGCTTAACCGCTTTGCTGCGATAATTATGCTGTAAGGCGTCGTTGTTAGTGCCTTTGTTGATCGGTGTTTTTGATGCCTTCCTCTACTGGTTCCATTATCATTGTCATTTTTGTCATCGACATTATAAGTACCTTCGTCATTACCATCATCATCAATATCATCATTATCATCATCATCAGCAGCAGCAGCAGCATCAATCCTCTTTCCCAGTGATACATGAGGTAGAAAGGGTTTAAAATAACCAAGGGGAAAAAAAAAAGGGGGGGGGAGAACTACCAAATACAGTGCATAGTGAAATGAGTAACACATCCACTCATCCGTTCACTCATTACTCAAGTCTTCGAAATTCACATCTTCACCTCACCGGCCAAGCTATCCACACAAAACTGAGCTTCATGTGCATGTGAAATAGAAACCATTATCTGAGTCCATAACAGATTTATTATTTTTTCGGAGTATAGTTAGAAATTTTAAGTAGATACAGGATTCAACCTTCTGAGATGAAATAGTTGTCTTTCTTAATTCTCTTGGCACTGGGAATATATCTGCTTCTAGACTACAGATATTACGTTTTGTTTTTGCATGCGGCACAAAGATTTTCATATATGCATCACTTTGGATGAATTGGTTTTGCAGTTCACAATACGATAAATCCACTAAACACAGCCATTAATATCAGCATTTAGCATTCACATATTTTACACGAAGAACGCAATGAAGACTTTGTATTATAAATGTCGCGCGCAGAATTTAGTTATGTTTACCACTTAGGCAATAGTTTTTCCTTTTAATATCAGGCATTCAGAATTCAGCTATAGTACTCCTTTTCTTTAATGTTAAGGTACAGCGACTTAAAATGTTAATACGGCAAACTGTTCTAAAATTTAAGACTGTGCATTTACATGTAAGGTCAACACACAATCCCGCGTTGACCTTAACCTTAACCTTACTTGCGGGAGTGGTGAATAAACAGACAAGGGGAAACACACACACACACACACACACACACACACACACACACACACACACACACACACACACACACACACACACACACACACACACACACACACACACACACACGGGGGGGGGAAGCTTTGCATACCGGGCCACATCAAGGCACTGCAGCTTCTGTTTGGCACACCTCTCACACCTCACATCACGCGGCCTGTGTGTGTGTGTGTGTGTGTGTGTGTGTGTGTGTGTGTGTGTGTGTGTGTGTGTGTGAAGGGGGGAGACAGGTAGGGACAGAGAGAGGCTTACAGTCAGACAAAGAGGGAACATTTATTTGTGTTTAAGCTTGTCAGAGTGTATGTTAAAGCACGAGAGAAAGAGAGTGTATACAGCCTACTCCTATGCGTGTATAATGCCCTTTGCGACACCAACAGACAGGCTTCCAGTTCCGAATACTTGCCCTTTGTTGGCCAGTGTATATACATTTTACTGTCCCCTCACAACACAACTCGGCACACGGCTACCTAGCACACAATAGCCACATAATACAGCACATGGACACACACACACACACACACACACACACACACACACACACACACACACACAGCACTAAGCCAGACACACACACAACCCCACCACACATTGATATACTACACATACACGTCACATCACATAATACAGCTACACTACACACACACACACACACACACACACACACACACACACACACACACACACACACACACACACACACACACACACACACACACACACACACACACACAGGGTGGCGGAACAAGGTGAGGGATGCGGTACTCGAGCTGACGTATGAGCGGTCCAAGCCTGACGAGTGTTGGCTGGGAAGGGGAAATTGGTCTGATGGGACGTAGACTGTTCTTGTATCTTTAGGAGGCCCTCTGACACAGCCTTCGTGTATATATTTATTATTGTTTATTCATTTGTCTGTCTTTCTGTGTATCTTTCTGTTTATTTTTGGAGGTGTTGAGCAATAACCCTGGGCATGAATGGATCACTGGAGCTTTTTCGTCTTAGGTGGGATCTATTACCTTTGGTCTTGGAGGCTCCCTTACACATCTTTCGTGGGGGAGAATAGTCTTGCGTTTAGGAGACTCCCTGGTGCATCGTTCTAAGGGA
This sequence comes from Coenobita brevimanus, assembly GCF_032717465.1. Classification (NCBI taxonomy): domain Eukaryota; kingdom Metazoa; phylum Arthropoda; class Malacostraca; order Decapoda; family Coenobitidae; genus Coenobita; species Coenobita brevimanus. Next base: position 14,451,450 of record NC_137027.1, read on the forward strand.
ATATTTTTGTGGGTTTAGAAGACTCCTTGACATATCTATCTGTGGTGAGGGAAATTCTCGTAGGGGCTCCCTGACACATTTTTCTGTGTGGAGAAATTCTCGTGGGTGTAGAAGGCTCCATGACACGTCTTTGTGGGGAAAAAATATCCTTGTGGATTGATGTGGCTCCCTAACACATCTCTCTGGAAGGAGGAGGTGTATTGTCGTGGGTCTAGCCGGCCCACTAACACCTTCTGTTGCTGTAATTATGAGATTCAGTACAAAACAAAACCACCTCGGGGGACGGTGGTAGGCAGAATTTCCCCCTCCCCATTCTTGCGAAGTACAAATGGGAAGGAATGTCTGCAGTGAGGGTGATATATGTGAAAGTCGAGATGCTGTAAAGGCCACGTTTGTGTGTGTCAGGTTTTGTGTTTGTCAACGATATGAATCAGCGGGGTGCGAACATTTATCCCTTTGAGCCCAAGGACATTTTTTAAAAATTTTATTAGTGTCATCTGACGATTTCATTTAGCTTTTCAATGTGGAGGGATTGCAGTCCTTGAATACGAGAGAGGTATCCTAAAACTGAGTAAAATGGTCTGGAGGTAGAAGTAATATAGCGAGAAATATGTCTTCAGGCTGGTGATTAATGAATACAGCTTCTATGCGCGTCACTGTTAATGGTATCTCATAAACTTGAAATAATATTAGGCGTAAAAGACACCATTTTACAGGTGGGGGTTGAAATTCTCTTGCATGGTGTACTTGCTAAATGGCGACAGTAACTCACACTTACCATCAGTGTTCCCATATTCACATTCAGCATCCATCAACTCAGCCATATATTTACTACCGATGTTTGAGGGACAGTGGCTCTGTAAACAGGAACAGGAAACCGCAGAACTAGACAAACTATTAGCAGAGTGCCCAGTGTAAAGGGTCATGCATCGTCACTCATCATTCATGCTTTCACATTCTCTGGTTTTATTTTTTTCTATATCAAAATTGGAGTCGTATTATCTCCTTCTGTGCGGGTTTCTTTTTTTTCACTATATTCTTCATTGCGAGACGATTCTATTCAGTTTAGTTTTTTTTCACACACACACACACACACACACACACACACACACACACACACACACACACACACACACACACACACTGTAATAAATGCCAGTGTACGGAATCTACTTTCTAACCCCCGCAACAGTAAGGCGTTTTCGGCGGCGCTATCACTTTGTAGTCTGGCAGGAGCGATTTTTTTTTTGTTTTTTTGTATGTCTGGACGAGGGTTGCATGCAGGAATATTGGCTGGAGATGACCGAATGTGCTCCAGATTCTTCCCTGTTGTTTTTTCTCTTCCAGTTTACGAAATTGAGTTACTCTCACCTTGTACACTAACTCGTGGTTGCGTGATATTCAATTAGCTTCATTTATGGGATAAGATTGGGTCTCCTTGGTTACCAGTCAGATCTGCCCTCCAGTCTGACAACATTTTTTACGATTAGCAAAACGGTAAAAGGTTATGGTTTTTTGTCAGGTGAGAATAACCAAACTGTAGTCGGTTATTACTGTCATTTACTGTGACTCTCCTCAATTATTGGTCTTTCACTTTAACTTGGTCGGGATTATCGTTCTTTTGTGGCTCATATAAAATACTAGGTACAGCCATTTACAGACTAGGATTTGTGGGATTTATATAATTATTTGTTTCTTGATTTACTGTATTTGCCTATTCATTCGTTTTTTATTCATTTCTTTTCGTTCATTCATTCATTCATTTACTCATTTACGTGTTTATATATTCATTATTTTGCGGGTAGGGTAAAGGAAGAATGGTCCTGAATCTCATATTTCATTTTTTTCCCGCTGTCAGGAAATCCTCTATAAAGAAATCCTATATAATACTTTCTCATGAACTTGACCCCGATTTTCGTCTCTTTTGCGGCTTATTCTACGTAACTCACTGGCAGAATAAGGCACGGCATCCTTCCTATAGAACTTCTTCGTGACTAGCGTCATTTTTTCACTCTTAATCAGTGTGCAAAATGGAGAGAAGGCCGTTTTAGGCTTACGTAGAGATAAATGAGTACAATTTAACATAACTGAGCTCTCGACCATTTTAAAAATTAACTTGTTTTAAGTGCCATACAGGATAATAACTTACTGTGAGAGAAAATACAACACATTTAGCCATTTTCAACGAATCCTCATTCACCAATGTAAAAAAAAGAAGGGAAAAAAAAAAAAAAGCAGTGCCCTTCCCTCTTGCAAGACCCCGAAGTGACGGAGTCGCCGAAAACGCCTTACTCGTGCGGGATTACAAAGTGGATTCGATACGCCGCCATTCGTTAGAGAGAGAGAGACAGAGACAGAGACCAGACAGACAGACAGACAGACAGACAGAGAATTGGATACACTGGTCACATAAATTTTACGATCTTTTCATGGCTCTTCATATAGCCTATATTGTTAAGAGGGACATATTTCCAATTAAAGAGCTTAAGGAAGAAGACTGCCAAACAGTGTGTGTGTGTGTGTGTGTGTGTGTGTGTGTGTGTGTGTGTGTGTGTGTGTGTGTGTGTGTGTGTGTGTGTGTGAGAGAGAGAGAGAGAGAGAGAGGACATAAAACCCACACACAGATATATTTCTTCTCTGTTTACCAGTCCTTCGATATGTAGGAAGTATCAATCTCACCATTTCCAGGAACCACTCCCACTGCTTCTGTCAGTCCTCCCCCAATCTCACTCTCACGTCAGAATTTACATATATACAGTATATTCCCCATATTTAACATTTCCTCTGTCAGTCCCCCAGAGGCATGGATAAGATTGATATCCTCAGTATTTTCAGGAATCAGTTTCTCTCTCTCTCTCTCTCTCTCTCTCTCTCTCTCTCTCTCTCTCTCTCTCTCTCTCTCTCTCTCTCTCTCTCTCTCTCTCTCTCTCTCTCTCTCTCTCTCTCTCTCTCTCTCTCTCTCTCAAAAACACGTATATGTACTAACATTTTCTTTTGGTCTACCATTTCTTCTCACGCCCTACCAACACAGACAGCACCGATGCCCATAAGGTCCAGAGAAGCTGTCTGATGGTACATTCACTCTCACATCCACATCCACGCCTCTCAGAGTTAGTAAAGTGGGGATCACGCTCTCTCTATCAATTTATCATCCTTTTCTTACAGAAATATATAAACGGTAGCGAACCCAGAAATACCAGACGTCCCACCAAAAGGCCCTCACTCACATACTCCTACTCCCACACACTCCCTCAGAAAACGGATACACATATTTTTCTGTATTTACCAGGCTTTTCCCCCTCCCCCGCAGAGATTGACTATATAAATACTTAGGATTTCCTTGAAGCACTCCCACTCCTACATTCGAAAGAAAGCACACACACTCACTCACACTCCCATATTCCCGATATAAAAGAACGACACCCACCCCCACTCACGTTCTTGAAAAAAATACACCCACACTCGAAAAAAACACCTACCCACTCCTACATCCAAGGGCACACACACACACACACACACACACACACACACACACACACACACACACACACACAAGCAAACCACCAGCCACCACTCACCCTACTAAGTTGCCGATTAGTTCCGCTGGTCGAATCTCTAAGCACGTATTGCCCTGTAAATCATAAGAGGCTTGAGGCGTAATGTGGAGCTACCCTAGGATGCCGCTTTTGTATCATACTTGGATCTAGTGTAGGGCTACGTGTGTGTGTGTGTGTGTGTGTGTGTGTGTGTGTGTGTGTGTGTGTGTGTGTGTGTGTGTGTGAGAGAGAGAGAGAGAGAGAGAGAGAGAGAGAGAGAGATTTACTAATGAGCTGGATCAACTGAAGGCCTTATGAACGAGGGAGGTAGAGGAGTATAATCAGGTTAACTCGTTCATAGAAGCTCCGTCTTGTTACTCACACACACACACAAATCTCTCTCTCTCTCTCTCTCTCTCTCTCTCTCTCTCTCTCACATTCCATCTCCCCTTTCCCTCCCCTCCTTTATTCTTACCTCCCATCTCTTCTCTCCCTTCACTCTTCTCTCCCATTCCCTCCACTGACCCTTCTTCTCACCTTTCTCGTACTCCTTTCTCTTCCTCCCCATTTCCCTCCCCTCCCCCTCTTTTTTTTTACATAATTCTCTTTTATCCTTTCCCTTCTTTTCCCTGCGATCATTTATTATTGCTTTATACCCCTCTTCTCTCCCCGCCGCCCTTCATTTCTCTTCTCTCCCCTCCTCCCTCCGTCTTCCCCTCTCTCCCCTTACCTGGTGAATAATTGGTGAGGTGGTTAGGTAGCGATGTGCACAGAATATAGAAAATGGAAAATATCATACCAGTTTCAGTACAACCCTTTTTCGTCTTTTAGTATGTTTTCCTTTCGTCTTATATATTTCCATTTTTTTTTTCTGATAAAGTGTTAAATTCCTTCCCCATTCTTTCTATATTGTAATTTTTCTGTTTATTGTGAAGGTGAGAAGGATTTGTGGGTGGGGGAGGCTTTTTTTACTTCGCTGTTCTTATATACGTTTAGGGTCGTAATGTGGACTATGGATGTCCCCAAATACCTTTTTCTTACCAGCTTATTTCAGCACATGGTTCGTTAATATTCTTTTGTGTTTCATAGATGTGCTGTGTTGATTTGTTCTTTCCCTTGTACTGGTTTGTGCTCTGTTGCCATGTTCTTCCATTGCACTTTTATGCGCATGCAGTGTTCGTGTTTTTGTGCTCATTCCTGCTCTGTTGCTGAGTTCCTTCCCTTGTACTATACGAATATTTTGGTCTGTTGTTCCGTGCTTTCCTTGCTAGCGTTTTGTGCTCTGTTGCTTTGTACTCTCCATTTTAATCATTTCCTTGTTTGTTTGTTTGTTTGTTTGTTTGTTTTTGTATACTTTTTCGACTTCTCCCGCCTAATTCTGACCCTCAGGCGGAGCAACAGAAGTCCCACCCAGCATAATATTTTCCCCCTCTCTCCATGGAAACACTAACTTCTTATAAGCGCCTCGTCCGTTGCTTCCCGGGGCGCCGCTTCCAAGTTTTCCTACGGCCAACTCATTACCAAGTGTATTAGAATGTAATTTTAGAAGTTTATTGTCAATTGGCCGATTGGGAAAAAAAGTTCTGATTAAATTTTCACGCTCGGTCCATGTTTTTCCCCCTCCCTCGTCCTTGTTTCTCCCCCTTCCCGTCTCGCCCATGTCTTACCCCCTCACCCCCTCGTCCATGTCTCGCCCCCTCCCCCCCTCGTCCATGTCTCGCCCCCTCCCTCCCTTGTCCATGTCTCACCCCCTCCCTCCTTCGTCCATGTCTCTCCCCCTGCCTCTCTCGCCCATGTCTCGCCCCCTCCCTCCCTCGTCTATGTCTCACCCCCTTCCCTCCCCCATATCTCGTCCCCTCCCTCCCTCGTCTATGTTTCTTCCCCTACCCTCCCTACTCCATGTCTTCCCCTTCTCTCCCTCGTCCAGGTCTCTCCCCCTCCCCCTCCCTTTCCCATTCGTGTCTCTCCCACTCCCATTCCCCTCCGTGGCCTCTCCCCCTCCAGCGCGCGCCAGCTAATTATGTGTGCTGACGTTGTATACACTTGATTAAGGGACCCGACTTAAGGCAGAGCGGACGACAGGAGGAGAATGGTTGAGCCGAGCGACAGGTGTGGTGGCGGGAGGATTATGGGGAAGTGTGGGTGTGGTTGAAATAAGGTGTAGTTGTGGTGTGATGGGTATGATAGAAAGAGATTTGCAGGTGTGGGTATTTTGTGGTGGTGGTGTGGTTGAGGAGATAAGTGTGGGTGTGGTTGAAATAAGGTGTGATTGGAAAGGTGTGGTTGTGGTGTGATGGGTATGATGGGAAGGATTTTGTAGGTGTGGATATTTTGTGATGGTGGTGGTGTGGTTGAGATGTGGCTGACAGTGTGTGGCGTGATAGGAAGGGCTGTGTAGGAAATGTAGCACTGTTTGTGGTGGTAGTGTGATGTGAGTAGTAGAGTGGTTGGAAGAATTTTGTAGGTATGGATGTGGTCTGGTTGTGGTGTGGTGTGGCGTGATGATGTGTGGTGTGGTGTGGTAGGAAGGGTTTTGTAGGAGGTGTAAATGTGGTGGTGTGGTGTGGTGGCAGGAAAGGGATGGTGCGTGTGGTGAGAAATGGAATTGGTTAGGATGAAAGACTCGTAGGTGAAGAGTGTAGGGGATGAGGTAAATGTGGCATGGTGGTGAATGTGGTGGGTGAAGTGTGGTGGTGTGATGAGCGGCGGATGTGGTAATGATGGTTTTGAAGAGGATGGAGGGAAGGAAATGTGACGCGTAGTGAGGAAAGCATGGAGCACTCGGGGTGGGGGGGGAGGACATGGACTGTGTGTGTGTGTGTGTGTGTGTGTGTGTGTGTGTGTGTGTGTGTGTTAGAGAGAGAGAGAGAGAGAGAGAGAGACGTTGAAACCTGATATTAGGTTTTCTTCGCCTTGCCTGTTGCCAAAATTACTTACCACATCGTGAACAACAGCGGAGAGAGAGAGAGAAAGAGAGAGAGAGAGGAGGGAGGGGGAGAGTTTCCGCATCGTGTGAGAGCTGGTCTCAACAAAAGGACCTCCAGGCGTTTTTCTCCTTACTCAGTAACGACCCTTCTCCCCACGACACACGACCCTCCCCTAAATTCCTCTCTCTCTCTCTCTCTCTCTCTCTCTCTCTCTCTCTCTCTCTCTCTCCGTAACTTGTAAAAAGATCAGTAACTTCTGGTTGATGACCTTGGCAGATAATTAGTGTTTTCTTGTTCTGTGTCGGCTGCTTATATTCTCTTGTTGTCTTGTTTAGTTTCGAAGATATTTGATTGCCTATAGAGTCTGGAGAGAGAGAGAGAGAGAGAGAGAGAGAGAGAGAGAGAGAGAGAGAGAGAGAGACTGACTCATCTTACGTCTTACTCCACTTCTATCCCCATATTGTTTATGATCTACAGGTTTTCATCAAGATTAAGTTCATTAAGTTTTATAAGTATATTTACTATGTCAGGACATCTATATTACCACGAATTTAGTTGTGTCAAATTATCGTTACCCCTGTCGTTTACATCGTTTTCTCACACAGTCAGAATCGTGTTCTATGTTCGACTTGGGTTGGGTAACTTACTAATTTTCTTTTGGGTGTACTCGTATTTGTTCACTAATATCTGAATTTTCCTCGTGTTGGACCTTGTGTCCTTACTGTATTCGTAGTTGAAACCAGTGCGATAACTTTTAAACTCTCACCAGTCATTGTACACATTCCTGCTTGACCCTCAATGACATGTTCCCCAGAGTGTTAGGGCCTGTGCTGAATGGTAAATCAAGATTCTGACTACTGTATAAAGAATATGAAATTTACAAGTCCCCCATCTTGCCAGTGTTCAGGCTGATCTTGTGCTACCCATCCCTGCTGACCATGTGCTTCATTTAAGGACAGGGGAGATCCCTGCTTTTCCTATATACACCTTCTGGTACCTGCTGCTGACCGTCCATATCTTCTTGCTCAGGTTTCTCTCCTTGAAACTCTAGCCACACTTGCCCATGTTTACCCAGTCCCTCCTACTCACGTGTATATTGACGGTTCTGTCCTCGCAAATTGCTGGACGGAGGTTGCTTGCATTACTTATCATTCGGCTTCTCCCATCCTATCGACCTCCCACCCATCCTTTCCACCTCCCACCCATCCTTTCCACCTCCCACCGTTTCCCCAACTGGACCAACAGTACCATGTGTGAACTGTTTGGTTTTATCTCTGTCCTTGACAACCTTCTTACTCAAAACCTGCCAGGCCTAATCATCAGCGATTCCCAAGCAGCCCTCGCCATTCCTCACAGCCCATATACCCCCCAGCCTCCCCTCTCTTCTAATCTCTTCACTCTCCTCCTGTCTCCTAAAGTGCACGCCCGCAAGATACGAATTTCTTTTGTCTGGAGCCCTGTATGACGTTTCTTTTACATATATGTAAGTGCTTACTGGTGTCCAAATAACACTACATTCTTAGAACATCAACCATCCAACTTCCCATCTATAAGTATTCTAATCAACCATACGATTCTATTACGTTCTTCATATTTTGTGCTGTACTGTCCACCTTTTAAGCCTTCCGACCTCATATAAATGTGTGAATGACGACGACGACGATTTTTACTGTCACCTCTCTCTTCTATGAATGAGGGTAGAGCATAAACACAGCTTGAGCGTGTTTGGTAAAGCTGACCGCCTATTGAAGGCTGACGGATTGGGAGTGAGAGAAAAGGGGGGGAGGACGGTTGATGGACAGGCAGACACAGACGAAGGAAATCACGTGTAGTTAAGACAGATTCTCTTCTCCGGACTGAAATGTCAAGGTGAAAATTGATAATTAATGCGTTTATGAATTATGGATTTATTAGGTACACTCCACACAGCGAAATCAAAGAGTTATTTCCATTATACAGCCTAGCATTCTCTGAACTGCTTTAATATCACTAAGTTTATTCCTTCAGTTCGGTGACCATAATTTAATTTTGCTATCTCCAGACAATTCTATTCAGCTTAGTGGAGATCATCCGGCTCACCCTTTGCCATAGCACCCCTGTACCGGTCCTACCGCCAGACTTACATTTTGTCATATCTAACTGTCCGACTACCTCGTTGCCATAGTACTGTACCCCTGAACCTCACCAACCATCCACCTCACACGTTGCCATATCCGACCATCCGACGTACACGGTGCCATATCCGACCATCCGACCCACACGGTGCCATTCCGACCATTCTACCCACACGTTGCCATATCCGACCATTCTACCCACACGTTGCCATATCCGACCATCCGACCCACACGGTGCCATATCCGACCATCCGACCCACACCTTACCATATCCGACCATCCGACCCAAACGGTGCCATATCCGACCATCCGACCCACACGGTGCCATATCCGACCATCCGACCCACACGGTGCCATATCCGACCATTCTACCCACACGTTGCCATATCCGACCATTCTGCCCACACGTTGCCATATCCGACCATTCTACCCACACGTTGCCATATCCGACCATTCTACCCACACGTTGCCATTTCCAACCATTCTACCCACACGGTGCCATATCCAACCATTCTACCCACACGTTGCCATATCCGACCCTTCTACCCACACGTTGCCATAGTTTCCCTGGCTACTGTTTGCACTCGGCCACGGAGCCCGACAGATCTAGTGAAGTGGGGTCTTGATGACGGGACTAAAGCTGCTCTCATGTCCCTGCCTTTGTCCCCCTCTCTCGCTCCCACTCTCCGCCATTTCTCCACCATTCAGCATATCCACTACCTTTCTACCTCATCCAACCCCCTCCAACAATTCCTGTCTCTTCCCCTTGATTCTTACTTCTCCACGCCTCCTTGTTTTCCATCCTCTCCATACAAATTCCTGCCTGTGTCCCTCTCCATATTGTTCCACGACCCTCCACCACGTTCCACACACTCCATCACGCTCCATATTGCTCCCAAATGCTCCACATTGCTCTACCACGCTCCACCATGTTCCACCACCTTTCATTTTATCGTTGTCTTTGCTCTAGTATGTGATAGTGTGTGTGTCTTTGCTCTAGTATGTGATAGTGTGTGTGTGTTTGGGTAGGTGGGTGGGTGGATGTACTTTCTTCGCTCTGTTTTGTTTGTTCAATAGTTTGTTTTTCGCACTCTGCTTTCTTTCCAAAGTTGATAGTAATTTAAATGGACCAAGTATTACTTACCTGGCGTTCCTGTTTCAAGAGAACATTACGTATGAAATAAACTCTTAGTATTTAATTCCATACAGCGTCACCCGAGGGATCCTATACTGTGTTAAAACCAGTGGGCCATGTTCCCACCGTATTCCCTTCAATTCGATGACGTGTTTTTTATTGTTACTTCAGACGATTTATTTCAGCTTTGAGGGGATTTTTTGAACCAGGAGATTTAGGTGTAGCCTTCCTTAACTCTTCAAGTCCAAAGTCCCAGGTTGAGTAAAATAAGATTGTAGCAAGTATTTAAAAAAAAAAAAAGTCATAGGATGGAAGGAATTAAGCGGCTTTTTATAATCTTGCTTTCTTTAATCTCTTGCAGGCTGATCTGTTTTGCATGTTAAACTAGTGAGGCCAAACGCAGAGGTAGGGGTTGGATTTTGGCGGGGTGAGGCAGTCGTTCAGGGCTTCACATCCAGGGGGTGCCCAGTTCTGTTGGGGGGGGGGGTGAGAAATTGGAGTTAGAGATCATGGCCGAGAGAGAGAGAGAGAGAGAGAGAGAGAGAGAGAGAGAGAGAGAGAGAGAGAGAGAGAACTATGTGGATAGTAAATGAAGGTTAAAAAAATCAACAACAAAAATGACCGTGATGGCAGAAAAGAGTCAAATAATAAACCTGGCTGTGTAGATAAACAAAAAAAAAGTAAGAAAATAATAAAAACTGTTAATTGAAGACTGTATTTGGTAAGAAGTGGTTAAGTACAAATAATAATCTAGCTCTGCACAGCCAAATACAGTTGTCTTTTATGTAATGTACGTAATTGGTTGCGCTGATCTAGATGCAGTGGAAGAACGCTTAACATTAATGCAGACCAATTTTTCGATGATTAGGCATTATTAAAATGTAGATGAAATCAGTAAAACACTGGAAAGAATATCATCATCATCACCACCACCACCACCACCACCACCACCACCATATTCCCACTACGTCAAATAAGATGAGTAACATGTACTCTGTCTTTCATGTATGCATCAGGTCAACTTGGAACTGTCATCCTCATTCTGTCTTTCCCACTGCCTATGACCTCCACTGTTTTAAACGCAGTGTGTCAGGGAATTTCGAAAAAAATTGGTCTTCAATTTGACGTTTTCGGCTTTCTGTTTTCTTTGGAAAGGGCGAATTTTGAAGGGTCTTAGCCTTGAGTTGTTGCTTAAAGACAAAGTAGAACTAAGGAAATACATGTAAAGGAATAATCATAAGACTGACTGTTCTCATCCTCCCCCCTCCAAAAGAAAAAAAGAATAACAACAAAGTCTTCAGTCAATCACAAGTAACAGATGGCGCCGATTTAAACATTCTAAACCGCATAAAATTAAGCTTTGGTTTGTGGTGTGTTGTCCTGGGTTTAAGAAATTTGTTCGTTGGTGTTGCTGTAGTTGTTGTGACCCCAGGAGCCATCGACCCATGAACGCAGTGGGCTGCAGGCTTAAAGGGCTGAAGTTGCCCTTCTGCATCTTACCTCCTTTTGGGGGTATAGGAAGTGACTCGGTCATTTGTTTTATTGGACTAAGGAGCAGCCCTGATATATTCTTTTCACTGACACTACGTGAAAGCTTTCTTCTCCAGCACCAAATCGTTCGTAGTCAGCAAAAACGAAGTGCAAGAAGGATTTCTCTGACACTGATTATGCCTTTAACCCCTTGAATCCGATGTATTATTTTTAGTTTGTTTGCCTTCTCTAGGTAATTTTATTCAGCTGAGAAATGGCGGTTCTTGTGGAAAACGTTGGTTAATGCTATATACTATTTCGAAACCTTCATCTAGGCTGAATAAAAGCGTTTGAAGGCAGCAAAATTGAAATAAAAAGAAACGTCACCGGAGTGTAGGGGTTAATAATGATGGTGAAGAAATTCCAGTTTTTATGAAGCCTATTCAACTCACCATTACAGCGGAGTCACACCAGTTGAGCACGGGTTCACCTGGGGTAAGAGAGGCCAGGTGTTCCTCCACCACCTGTTGCAGCTGAAGGGGAAAAGAACAGGTGTGAGAGGGAGTGGAGTGGGGGATAGACATGAGAGTGTGGGGAAATGGGAATGGTGTGAAAGAGTGGGAGGGTCGTAGGAATAGCAGGGTGGGGTTGTGTTGGTTGTGTGTGGAAGAATGAGAAATGTTGAGGAGAGGGCATAAGTGGGGGGGATGTGTTGTGTCAGGGGAGGGGGGGGACTGGGGCATGATTGAGTGGGGAGAGGGCATAGGTGGGGGGGATGTGTTGTGTCAGGGGAGGGGGGGGACTGGGGCATGATTGAGTGTGGTGTGTTGGCTGTGTAGGGGGGGGGGGTGAAAAAGATGAGAGGGAGGAAGAGCTGAGGAGGACATGATTGGCTGGGATTGTGTTGGTTGGTCGTATGTGGGCGAATTTAGTGGGTGTGAGTATGATTTGGGTGTGTGTCTGTGTGTGTGTGTGGGTGTGTTTATATGTGTGTAAATGTTTTTGTGTATGGGTATGGGTGTGGGTGTGTTTATATGGGTGTAAATGTTTTTGTGGATATGGGTAGGGGTTTGGATGAAAGGCAGACAGACAGACAAACAGTGGGGGACATGAACCAGGTGTTGTTGTAAGGGCAGGTGTATTTGGTAGTGGTGCGTGGGAGTGTGGTAAGACGGGAGTGTGTTTTAGTTGGGGAATGGGCGAATTTATGTCTGTTGCAGCCAAAACACACACACACACACACACACACACACACACACACACACACACACACACACACACACACACACACACACACACACACACGCACACGCACACACACACACGCGCGCACACACACACACACACACACACACACACACACACACACACACACACACACACACACACACACACACACGCACACTCACACACACACACGCGCGCACACACACACACACACACACACACACACACACACACACACACACACAAGAAAAAAGCGAGTATTATGCATTATTCTAAAGTAAATCCTTCCTGCATGGCTTCTCACTCGGTGCATGCTGTCATGCGGGTGACCTTCAATTAAATCACCGCTTTCCTTCACCAATAGCTTTCTCAAAATTCTTCACTCTGCCTTTTACTTCTTTCTTGAAGACTAGTTTTTTCTGTATTTTGTGATTATTTTTTATTTTTTAATAATGATATTTACCAGTTTGTGGTTGGTATTATTTTGACTTGTTCAGTACCTTGTGAACCCTGACAAATCTCTAACCCAAGCCCTTTTTAGCGGGTGATGGCCAAGGGTAGTCAGAAAGGAAGGTTGACAGTTTTAGCCAAGAATATTCACCCCTACCTCAGACTCACTGAAGTCTGTGTAACGACTACTTAGTATTATTGCCGTGAGAGTTGTCCAGTTCCCACAGATGAAAACAAACCGACTATACCCACCTGTGCTACTTGCTTCTTATACTCAGAGGAAGATGGAGAGAGAGGATATTTCTCCCCCGGGTCCACCTCCACGTTGAAGAGGATTGGCTGGGCGGTGTGGTTTGTGGGCGTGGGCGTGGTGACGTTGTGCACCTCTTGGCCGGGGCAGTAGTTGATGCCCTGGGGAATGTGGGTGTCATAGTGTTTATTTTCATCGTCACTGCTGTCACTCTCATCTTTGTCATCTTTATCACCGTCTTGTCATCATCATCGTAATCATCGCCGTTATCGGTATTGTCATCGTCACTATCGTCATCGTATTTGTCATTATTATTGCACGCCCGCTTGGGATGGGAAGCGGGTGTTATATTTGTGTGTGTGTGTGTGTGTGTGTGTGTGTGTGTGTGTGTGTGTGTGTGTGTGTGTGTGTGTGTGTGTGCAGACGTATATACAGTACACAGACGCAAACCAGCACAGACACGGAGAGAGAAAAGGGGACAGACAAATACATAATGTTTCCCAGATCTTCAGTAAGGAAAGAGGGGATTCAGAAGTAAACATGTACATAGACAGACACAGATCGACGCAAATCAACACTCAGAAAGGTAGACAGAGAGAAAGTGATGTATTACCGTTTCCAGTTCTGCTGTAGGAGTAGAGAAGGTCCAGAGATGCATTTTATAGGAGCCTTGTCTCACGGCCATCAGTCTGTCTCCACGGTACAGGAATACGGGCCTTGAGAAGAGAGATAAATGACGATTTTTTATAGTTAGTCCGGAGAAAATTAAAGGTGGTTTTTGATTCTTCGTCCATAGAAAATTAGAGTTTCTTTAATAGTATATCCGTACAAAATTACAGGTTTTTGGGTGGTTTATAGAAAATTGCTCATTTACAATAGTTTGTTCTTTAGTCGGTAGATGGTCATGATTTTTTGTTCGTTTGCGTCGTCGTCATCAGTATCTTTACCACTCATCACCACCAATATCATAATTTTCATCATTACCATCGTCTGCATCATCATCATCATCATCATCATCATCATCATCAGTATCAAAATATCAGGAAGAATCGCATCCCCACCTAAGGATCTGGAGTGAAGGGTGGAGGAGGGAGTTGGCGAGGGGTAGGCCATCCAGGGTTCGATCCCGAGGGAGATCCGCCCCCGCCAGTTGTGCTACGGTGGAGAAGAGGTCCATATGCGTCCACACCTGTGTTGGGATAAGACACAATGTATTGAAATCTCACATAGAGGAGCATTTTGCTGATCGAGTACCTGCTGGTTTAGGACGCTTTCTTACACCTTTTCTTTATATATATATATATATATATATATATATATATATATATATATATATATATATATATATATATATATATATATATATATATATATATTACGCTGAGTGGTAATCATGTACCCAAATGATGCCTGGTGGTCTAGTAGGTTAAGGTGCTCCTAGTTGGTGGGGTCTGTAAGGGTTTGCATCTGAGGGATGGTTGGGGTTTATTGGTCACATAATGCCACTCTGGGTCGGGTTAGGCTTGTCACCTTTACCTTTATCGGAACTAAGTAGCCTAGTCCAGGGACCCTACGCAACTATTTATATGGGAAAAGTTGGGATTGGATGATGGATGGATGGATCGATTATACTACACAGCATCAATAGTTTGCAAGCATAGAGTAAATGGAAGCAAAAACGCGAACTTTTCACTAATTTTGTAGAATTATAGTCGCTGAGTTCGTTGGCTTATGATATACGAGAATTACACCCACTCACTAGGAGCATTACACCCTCTCACTAGGTAGAACACTCACACTCGTATTATAGAATACTTTCTTAACTGGTATTACACTCACCCGGTATTAAACTCACCAGGTATTACAATCAGAATCACCTGGTAAGAGACTCACCTGGTGTTACTCGCACCGGGTGTTAAACTCACCTTGTTTTACTCAGAATCATATGGTACTAGACACCTGGTATTATATTCAGTCTCACCTGATATTTCTCACTCATCGAGTATTAGACACCAGGTAGTATATTCAGACCCGCTTGGTATTAATCACCTGATATTATATTCACCTACCTGGTATCACTCAGGCTCACCTCTTATTACACTTACTCTCCTGGTATTACACTGACTCAAACTGCAGAACTTTCACCTGGTATTACACTGAGATTCGTACAGTAGGACGCACATTCACCTGGTATTACTCACCTAATATTACACTCAAACCCACGCGATATTACACTCAAAACTCACCTGGTATGACACTGAGCCAGGAGTTATAACACTAGGCCACCAAAATATACCAGGAGCCCTCATACCGCCCTCAAAGGTGGTCTGCTTCCCACATAAGAAGGGCCCGTTGCTGCCACCTGGGGGAGATGGAGATTGCGATGCGGTATAGTGATGGTGTGGGAGTGGTTGTTTGCTGTCAGAGAGAAGGGAGGGGGGAAAGGGTGACTGACAAACTGATAAAAAACACAGAGGCAGATAGACAGACTGAAATACACACACACACACACACACACACACACACACACACACACCTTCCTGCTTGCTGACCAGAGCTGCTCCATTATCGGACGAAAAGACCACGAGTGTATTATTCTCCACTCCCTCGGCCTTCAGTGCCTCTACTATGGCCGCCACCCCTGCGTCAGTCTCTCTTACCGCGTCACCGAAGCTGCCTGGAGAAATTAAATCTTTTGCCTAAATTTGGCCCAGATTTTTATCCTCTTGTAGCTTATTTCACGTAGTTCAGGAGCAGAAAAGGAGAAAAACGTATTTATGGTCGATTACTCACCTCTCCTGCTGGTGCCCCGAAATAGGTGTGATGAGTAGGTGGGTGCGTGGATGGAGTCAGGTGCCCACAGGAGGAAGAATGGCCCCTTGGACGCCTCCCTGTGGATGAAATTGACTGCTTCCTCTATGTACAGCTGGGTCATGTTCGATAACCCAGCAGCTTTGTCTATTGGAAACTCCTGGAAATATCTGGAAGAAGGGAAACGGTGGGGAGATTGATAGAGTGATCGATTTTAGCTCCTTACCGCACCCACAGGGGCGGCCAGATATATTACTTGTTCTTCATTGTCTCTCTCATTGATACTTTGTTTTATTTTTTATTTGTGTGTGTGTGTGTGTGTGTGTGTGTGTGTGTGTGTGTGTTCTGATTTTTGTTTTACGTCATTTAAGTATTCCTCTTTCTTGTCTTTTGTCACCTTTTTCTCTCTTGCCTCCTTTTCAGCCTGTTGTCTTTCGTGTTTTGTAGTGTTTGGTCATTTCCATGCTTAGTAATCGCTCTGTATTATGTCTTCTTCATGACTTACCTTCCAACCATATGATCATCCCTGTAGACTGGTATATTTGGCCTATTAATGCCTGCGTATGGACCGAAGTGGCAATTTGGGGAGCCGAACCAAGAATGAAACCCGTGTTTGAGGGGCAGGAACTGGGGCTGGTGACCGAGGTGCCTGAAGTGGGAGGGAGGGGCAGATAGGATGTGTAGGGGAAGGCACAGGTACGTTGGTAAACACACAATCATAGGCAACACATACAACACGCACACAAAACAAAGGGCGAGGTACACACACACGCACCTAAAAAACGCACACACACTCATGCTAACAGACGCTTACATAAAACACACACACTTGAGCATAAAACAAACGCACACGCATGCGTGCAGAAAGCTTTCACATACACGTGACGGGATGGCTGACATGCCTGATAGGTAGTCAGGGTCAGATACTCTCACACACCCATCGTATGCACATCTCACTCATATGAGTTTTACACTTCCTGGAATATTATTTACTTTTTGCTTTATTTTTGTCTAACAGTGCTCCGGTTATATACATAAAAACAAAAAGTTTCCTCATCTCCCTTTACCTCTTCCTCTCCGTCTACGTCACATCCACTCACCATTTCCCAATGAGCCCAGAGGTGTAGTTCCGTGAGGCCAGTAGCTCCGGCAGTAGAATCTCATCGTCAGATATGCCACCCATTATCTCCTGTGGTGTGTAGGCTGAGGGCGGGCAGAAAACAAGGATGACAGGGTCACTAGAGCCTTGATGTATTAACACAGGCCCAAGAGTTTGTGTGTGTGTGTGTGTGTGTGTGTGTGTGCTCAAAAAGTCTCCACAGCAGCAAAGTATGGTAGCGAATCATTTCGTTTGGTATTATTTTTCATTATAGTTCGACTGAGAAGTTTCAGTGACTCTATTATGCACAAACGAACAAAAGTATACGCAGCAAGAGTCCAGTATAATTTATGAATTTTAAACCAGATGATTATGGAGACGGCAGGATGGGGTGTCTGGTTTTCATGTAATTGTCGTAACCCCAACATTAGGATGACGTTTTCCTTGTGTCCAGTGTACACAGCTACACACACAATATATCCCCAGTTCTGTCTGAAGAATATTTAGAAATGGCGAAGTACAATGAAAACTTGAAAAGCCTATCTCTGCTAATACATGTTTCAGATGGTTCGCTTTTTCAGCTGTTTTCGTCAGACTTTGGGATGATACCTTTTCTCGTCTGAGCACTAACATGCATGCTGGATATAAGTCGCTAAAGAGGATGTCTTAAGAGTCTCCTGAGCTGCACAAGACTTTGATCCCTTAACTCTCTTCTCCCCACTTACCGTTCATTCCGTGGGTGTTGTTGGAGTAGAAGCCGTTCCGTATTGGCAGCCGGCCGGTCAGGAGGGCGGCCCGTGCTAGTAAGGAAGAAGTGAAGAAGTGTTAGGAGAGAGGCTTTGAATATTTAGTAGCACCTCTTCCTCGGCGATTTATTTAGCCCATTACACTTCAGTATCCTCTTGTATGTTTTTTTTCTTTTCTCTTAATGCAAGCTATGTCGGAATTAGAACGATATAATTGGGATACAAAAGACTGGTGCAATATGTAAAATAAATAGCAAAGAAAAATACAGAGGGGAGCATGTCAGGGAGGAAAAAACAAGGATAGGAAGATGCTACAACATATGCAGATTAAACTTACAAGGGGAGCGTACAGGAGAGAAAACAAGAATGGGAAGATACAGAAATATACGTAGATTGCTTTAAACTTACAAGGGGAGTATATATGATGAGAAGGCAAAAATAGTAAGATCCTACATGATACACAGGTTGTTTTAAACTCACAAGGGGAGCATATGGGCGCAGCGTTGTATATGTGGGGGATGGTGAGGCCCTCTGCAGCCAGGCGGTCTATGTTGGGTGTCTCCCTGCTAGGTTCCCCGTTCCATCCTAGGTCACCCCATCCCATCTGTTTGGAATGAGGAAGTTAGGGGAGGTTAGAGATATGTACCCAGTTGTTTTGGTTCCAAGCTGCTTTGGACTTGAACTCAGTGGACTTCGGGCTGAAGTTGTCCTGCAGTCCACCATTCTCCTCCTAGGGGATGGGGAGGGGGATGAGGGGCGTTTGCATAACCAGGCAGAGGGCAGTCCAGATAGCGTCCTTCTCCAGCACCAAATTAGAGGGCGAAGGTTGTGTACTCGAACTGAAAACGAAAATTAATGTGGATGCATCCCCATTTTCTGATGGGTTCATTTATAGAAGGTCACGAACAAAGTAGATGATTATGGTACTGATGTAATGGCCTTCGTCTGTGGTGCATTTTAAAAATTCATTTATTTAATTTACTTCACTGTCAGTTGACTGCTTTGGGGGGTCTCCCTTCTAGACTTCCCCGTTCCACCCCATGTCACCCATCTGTTGCGAAGGTGAGGTTATAGATTACTGTATGGAATGACCGAGAATGAATGGATGGACCGACGGATGGATATGAAAATGAGGTTGGATGGATGGCTAAAACTGAAAGGATTGGACGGCTGGACGAATGGATCTGCAACTGATGGTAGGATGGACGGATGAAACTGAAATGAGTGGATGGATGGATAAGTGATTGGATGTGTAGCTGTCATCCTAGTCCTCCTCTTTCTCATCATCATCATCATCATCAATTAAAAAAATGAATATTTCTTGCCGAAATTCAGCATATCGTGAAACCCGTCTTGTAAAAACTACATGTGGACTCTGCACGAATTCGTTTGACGATGGGACTTATTGGCATTACTGTGCGGCGGTTCTTTTATCTTAATCTGGCCCAAATTATACGTCCTCTCCCAGCGTACTTCACGTAGCTTAGTGACAGAATAAGACATTGCTGCTACCCTGCATCCTTTTCATAGCATTACTTCGTGACTAGCATCATGTTCTGATGTAAATGTTGCAACGCAGCAGCCAAGCTGGAGTGATGAGTTTTAGGCCAAGTTGAAGTGAAAGGAATATAGGATCATATTCTAGTGTATATTTCTTGCAACAGCTCGATGTTAAAGATGGAGAGACGGTAATTTTAAGCCAAGTTAAAGTGGAGAGAGTATAGCTGATGCGTCGTACCCCCGGCAGCGCGGTGAGGAGACAAACCAGGAAGTGTGTGTGATGTGGCACTTTTGATGAGGTGCGTGTTTAGTCCTTGCCTTGTTATCGACCCGCTTCGGCAGTTTTCATTCAGGCTAAAACCAGATCTGTATGACTTAAGCTGAGGGACATACTATTAGTCACTGTTTAACAAGGACCTCGATCGTCTCTTGTTTCTTTGGATGTCCTTCGGGTCTTCATTTGGATTAAGAGTAGTAGTACAAATCCATTTAGTGGATTTCGTAACTCCTCCTCGCAAGCGACTTATTCTGCATGTTTCACCTTAGTATTCTCGTTCAAGGTACTGAAGCAAAATATGTATACAGTTTAAACATACAAATAAAACGGAGAATATCTAGATAGATCTGAGATAATAAATTGCCAAGAAAAAGATGCCACGAAACTTATAATGGCATTTGGAATGCGGTCGTAAAACTTAGACAGTGTTGTACAGACAAGAGAAATCTTAGCAGTTAATGGGCTGCTTCATTTTAGTATGGATTTTCTAGAGTAAAAAAGAAACAGAAAGGGATTTTTTTCGCGGTAGCTATTTTCAGATTTTTTTTTTTTTCACTTCGAGGACAAAAACTGGAGCGATGGTTGTCATTTATGGTGAAAATTTAAGGACCCTGTCAACCTACATTATTAATCTGCTGACCATTTTTTTTTTTAATCAATTTTTGCGAACACCAGGCACTTCGGTGCAGAATGTTGCTGAAGCCTGTGTAGGGATGGGTAGAGTATAATAATTTTTTCACTAACTTGGCCTAAATTTTCATGCTTTGACGGCTTATTTCACGTAGTTCAGTGACAGAAACCAATAATACGACATCTCGGCGCCCTTTTCATAGCACTTCTTCGTAACTAGCATTATTTTCTAGTATTGCTCTCTTGTTACAACTCAGCATTGAAGGTGGAGAGATGGTAGTTTTAGGCCCAGTCAAAATAGAAGCAGTATAGTAACTTCTTTAGTTCCTGGATGTATTTTGTGGTTAATTCTTGCTGCTGAGTCGGTTTTGTTCAGTTTAGGGATGTTACGTTTTAGAGAAGAGGCCAAGATGGCCATGTGTAATCTCTCACTTTCGGGATCTCTTTCTTAAGCTGAATATAAATCTTACAGCGACCTCAAAGATGAAACAGGAAAGGCATCCATGGATTGAACATGTAAAGTCTGACCCGTACTTGTTGGCATGGAAGTCTGGTAGCATATTCCCGTAGCGATATATTTTGCTTCTTAGACCTTAGTACTCACTTGTATGCAGTTTATACCGCTTTAGTATGGACCTACGTTGATCCAATTGCGTACTAAAGGTAAGTCATAAGTAATATGCAAAATAAGTGGCGAAGGAAGAGGTGCTACGAAGCCTCCTATGCCATTTAGACGACAACCCCAGGAATTCAAGCCCAGAGGCTTTACCAAATGCCTCAGTAGCCGCAGCCATGTTATCCTCCGTTTTCTGTGAACCTGAAGGATGAGGTAAAATGCTTCTTGCAGGGCCTGTTCAGATATGAGGGCGGTGGTGCTGGCGAAGAGACCCGGGTTTAACTAGGTTCATCCACACTACAAGCTGTATCTGAGGTGGCTTCGTAGTTCCTCTTCCTTTGCTGTTCGTTTTGCATGTTGCATCTTCGAGCACACTCTTGTAGGCCATCAGTGTCGTTGTAATATCGACATGGTTTGCATCAGTAAAATACAAGAGAGTATTGGGGTGCAGTGTGTGGAATGAATCGCTAAGGGAAATGTGTTACGAATCTCCAAACCCTCTTAGAACCCAACCCAAAACTTTCGCTACCATGGTTGTATTTAGGAGTCATATTCACGCTGAAATCAGCTGAGAAAAACCGTACTGTCTTGTGGGTTCAGCAGTAACATCGATTCATCCGTCGTAGTGGGTGTTGGGGGGGGGGGTTGAATCTGGGTAATATAACATTTTGAGGTTCTCTCTTTCTCACAACCTCACATCAGCTGCCCTTTGTCAATTCCCGTCTCTTTGTCTAACCTCCAGTGAATTTTTGTTCTTAGTGTTGGGGCGGTTGCTTAGTTGTTTGTTAGGACCACAGCTGTATTATAGCAAGCGAAATGTTAACCCAAGCTCAGTCCTGTGGGCCCTGAAAGCATTTATTGAACCTCCAGTCTCAGCTGCAACTTGCTGCTGCATGAAGGGTGAGGTAGGAAAGTTTAGTCTTTTTACATCTTTTTGTTTTCCTCGGGGGAAAAAAAATCACTTGCGAGTGGGAACTGATCGTCCCTGAGAATCCGGTCTCTGTAAGACAAAAGGTAAAAATATCATGCCAGACACAAATATTCCCGAACATGATGACATTAGGCGGCCCAGCATCCACCAGCAGGACACTAAACAGTTAAGGAAGAGAACTGATCCTAGGTTTGCTGGTAAATCTTAGCTCAGGTGAACAAACGGGCAGTATTATCAAAGTCAAACTCAAAGAACATTGCACCACATCGTCCATAAACGCAACGACAGCATAAGGCAGTCCAACGAAATACTAAACAAGACACCATGTGAACTGACCCTAAGCCTGACATTTAAAGCTCTTGTCGATAAATGAGTAAAAATATCTTACGTCAAACATACAGATCATTGACTCACATCGTCCATGAACATGATGATAACATTGGGGGGTCCAGCATCCACAGGGAAACCGCCAAACAGAAGGGAAAAAGCCACTAGAAACATGACAGGCGTCCTCATGCCGTCCATTGCTGCTCGATGAATGTTGTGGAGGGGTGGCGGGCTCTATCACACGCACACACACACAGACACACACACCTCCCTACCTGCACCCAGCCCATCCCAACTACCCTCAACACCACCCTCAGTGATAGCGCGCGAAGTGTCTTGGATATCTTTTAATCTGATAAGGCTACAGTGTGTGTGTGTGTGTGTGTGTGTGTGTGTGTGTGTGTGTGTGTGTGTGTGTGTGTGTGTGCGCTTGTTCCATAGTTGTTGAGTATAATAGAGAGATCGAGGTGAAGGGTGGGATGAGGTGCAAAAGTACAGTATATGAGTGAGGACAACTGGTGACGGACGGAGTGACATTCTGTAGAGGTGATCCATTTGTAATCACCCCTTCCGGGATGAAGGCGTCTGGCCGTAGATGAACAGAACAATCGACTGACAAAGATAGAACACAGCTCCATTAGAATTTTGTGAGGTACAGGTATATATATCTAATCCGGTAAAGCTAGAATAAGCATTAGCTAATATTTCTTTTATGATATTTAAGAGTTCCTTTCAGATTCTTAGAAGTAGCCCAATCTGTTCGTGGAAGTCTCAAGGTGGTCATTATCTCAATGTTGATATGACCAGATGGCGTTTTCCCTTGTTGCTTTTGTTGCCATGTCTTGGTTATTGTTCAGAGGTCCATTTCGATCATTGCAGAAGTAGTAGTGCAATAAAATATAGCCATCATCATCATCATCATCATCATCACCATCATCATCATCATCATCATCATCATCACCATCATCATCATCATCATCATCACCATCATCATCATCATCCTCGTCATCATCATCATCATCCTCGTCATCATCATCATCATCATCATCATCACCATCACCATCATAATCACCATCATCATCATCATCATTACACTTTTACGCCAGCATGACATGGCTACGTTTATATTCGCTTATTTACGTACCCACTTGGTCCACTTGAAGTATGTGAGAGGTAACAGTCCAATACAGTACCTAAATCATCGTCATTATCTTACCAGCCAACGTACTCACTCGTTGCCTGTTTCTTGGCCGTGCATCAGAGGTCCATTTAAATTCTCACGTGCATGCAACAATAGACGTTCAACCTGACTGCAACATCCGGGTGAGAGACAGTGTTGCAGGCAGTCACATTTTCAGGAGAATTTTGGCATTTGGAGAACGTGGAAGATGAGTGCTAATGCTTTCATCTCGATTAAGTATTCTAGTTTATTCAAGAGAGAGAGAGAGAGAGAGAGAGAGAGAAAATTGTACTCGGCTTTGGAGATCGCTACAGTAATGAACAGGGTTATGAAGGCTGTATCAAACCCTTTCAGTTCGCAAATCTCTTCTAAACTGAATAAAGTTGTCTTGAGAGAAATATAAACCAAAAAATGTGTCATCGGAGTGAAGTGGTCAATTCAACATCATCACCCATCTCTCCATCTACGACATTCTCTATTCCAGTTCTGTCGGATCGAAACATTCTGACAGCTTCATCA
This sequence comes from Coenobita brevimanus, assembly GCF_032717465.1. Lineage (NCBI taxonomy): Eukaryota > Metazoa > Arthropoda > Malacostraca > Decapoda > Coenobitidae > Coenobita > Coenobita brevimanus. The sequence continues at coordinate 14,475,195 of NC_137027.1, forward strand.
TTACCAGTAGCCCTTCAGTAACCCTTTCAATCGTGTTAGGTCTTTTTCCGTCATTTTCTTGCTCTGTATGACTATTTTGCGTAGGAGAGATTTTTCGGAACTGTCGAGGTTGAATATTTTCCTCATAAACCCCTTCACTGCCAAGGAACTCTCCGAAAACTATCCATCTGTGTGGGAGTAGAATGAGTATAGAACGCAATACGACATCAGATTGAAAGAGATATTACAACCTTATAGGGGATAATGTAACCCGATAATACTAGCTGTAACCCAATAATACCCCTACGTCTGTCGGTGTTATCCAAGCTTCTCACATTTGCACTAACCCAATATTTTCTTCCCCTATCATCGGATCTTCTCCCAGTGCCATAAATCCCTTGAATCCGATTATTTTTTAATTGTTGGTGCTTCCAGACGTTTTTGAATGAAATCGTCTGGAAGCACCAAGTTAGGAGAGACTCTTTGCAGTGGAGGGGTTAAAAAATAGCCCTAATTAACCCCTTCATTACAAGAGGTCCTTCCTGAAATGTATGGAATCGTCAGATGGCAGCAAGAATAAAGTACGGAAATACGTCCTGGGCTAGAGGGAGCTAATATCACCAGCGTTTTTCTCAGGTATATCCATGCCATTAAGCGATCTCATTCCCTTCACTGATATAACCCACCATCTCTCACAGTTTCATCTTTAACACCAGACCTTCACACTGCCTTATTCATCCATTCTTGCTGTCATACATACGGTTATATTCAGCTTTGAAGAGACACTTTGGACTGGTGAAATTTGATATAACCCTTACCGGTACATACCCTTTCACAACAAGAGGCCTCACTAAAGCTGAACAAACTCGTCTGGGTGTAGTATGGATAAGTTAATAAAACACGTCACAGGACTGAAAGGATTGATTGCACAGACCACTAGACCAGTTCCATCCACTAGTCAGTCTCTCCCACACGTGGACTCAAATAGCTTTCTCAGATTTGTTCGTATTATGAAAACTTCTCTCAACTTTCAACTCTATCACTATAACCTTTCCACACTTGCGTTGAAACAACACTTCTCCCTGATATTTCAGTATCAACAATCAGTCCCACAGCTCCATTAGTGTGTCACCCAACCCCTCCACACGTATTGTACATTTATATAGCTTAATAAGTCTTCCAGAACTGTCAGTATTATCAAGCTTTACGTTCACCCAACCCACTCATACATCCGTCAGTATCATCCAACACTTTTAACTGTATCCATGTCATTAAGCCATCACGCAACTCCATCAGTGTAACTTTCACCCAGATCGGTCAGTATTATCAAACCTTCCAACCCATTCACACTCCCATTACCATCATCAACCACTCAAAACTTATCACTAAATCTTCACAAAACTCCATTGGTATAAACCAGAAACTCTCATACGTCAGTATTATTAGTCTTTACTGTTGTCCAACCCTTTCACAGCTGCATCATTAACACTCATCACTTTTCACAACTTTATCTACCTTTTTCAAGTCTTTTTCACCCCTAATAAAAAACAACACAACTAATGTCTGGTACATAATCATTATCGAACCTTTTCACAACCCTGTGGGTATCTTCACGTGTCCCAGTGTCTTAAAATTCTCTCCCAGTTTTGTTCGTACCATTAATCTCGATCGATGTAAAGCATTCCTTGGTCACAAACGCGCGCGCGCGCACACACACACACACACACACACACACACACACACACACACACACACACACACACACACACACACACACACACACACACACACACACACACACACACACACAAAATCAAGGTCACTCTCCGTCAGTAAGTACCTCAGAGACGGGCAACAAAAACTTGGTCCGCTGTGGGCTAATGCAGTGGACGGGGAAGGCAATGGGCAGAGAGAGGAGAGAATGTCACTGTCGAATCATTTCCTTTCTCATTATAATCTCCGTGGACTATCATTTAGCCCCCTAATGACCGGGGAAACTCTAGTATTTTTGCTTTATCTAGTTCTGTGTGTCCTAGGAGTCTGAGAGTTTTCATACTGCCATTATTAACTCATTCATGGCCGAGGCAACTCTAGTAATCTATTCATATCATCAGAAGACCATTTAATTCAGCTGAAAGTGAGTCCATCGAGCCTGAGTGTGTTAATCCATTGAATCAGATGACGAATTTTGTTGACTTATTTGTTTATTCTTACTAACCCCTGGCGGGTGTAGACGATTGTATTCAACTTAGAAAAGGTATTTTTTGCTGAAGGAATTAATAAAGGATTGATAGCTCACATATTGTCTCTCAGGAACATGTGACTGTCACTGCTCATCCTTGCCTTAAATGTCTGGCCTTAATGACCTTGCCCAGGGCCCCTTCTCTCCTGACTGGGTGAAGAATGAATTGATAGGTAGATGATTTTTTAAGGATGTCTGTCTGACCCAGAACTCGAGGGATGTGAAATATAAAACTAAAATGCACAATATGAAACAGATCTTGCAGATGAAAGAATCTTCTTAAGTAATAATAATTATTATTATTATTATTATTATTATTATTATTATTATTATTATTAATAAAGCTAAGGAATTTTTTTAATGTAACGTTAAAGACAGTCAAGGGAAAGTTCAAGAATATATCGCCCAGTAGATAAGTACTGAAGTAGTTTCATATATTCTCTCCTTTTACTCACACAAAGTATATAATTTTTATTCTCATAACAATGCACACCTTTTTCAGATGTGCCGCAGCCGGTCATCAGGGGAAAAGGTAATGTACCCCCATTCTTGTTCACTGTACTCCACGCCATCCAACTTGTCCGTAGACCCTTACCCTCTCGCACCACTATCTTGGACTCAGGGAAGATCAGTGTGTAATTTGTGAGAAAATATGTACTTTATAACACAGAATACAATTTTATCAACAGGAGAAAAAAAAATACATTAACCCTTGGGAACGACTGCTGGGAGTTGTGAATCTACGAACAAGTTGGCTGGAGCGGAGTTGTCATTTTTTATGGCTCAGTGTTATTTGACAGGTGCATATGTACTGGGAAAAAGATATTGTATAGTCATTCTCGTCCACGATATTTACTAATGCTCTCCAGTTTTATTGCTACTCGTTCATGTTATCTGTCTTAAAGCATCTCAGGGAGAAAAGTGTGTGTGCCGTTTATTTACTTTGGTTCTCAGTATTATGTAGTGCATTTATTGTTTGCCTTTACTCATATTATTTTGTCTGTCTGGAAGCAGGTATTAAAAAATGGGAGAAATGGAGTTCCCCGAGCTAAGCCCTGTATTGGACTACATTGCCCCGCTAGGGTTACAGGAGGGAGCTACCCCTCCCGGCACGGCAGCCCGGGCGAGGCTCGAACTTGCAATCCCCCGATCACAAGTCCAGCGGGCTACCACTGTACTACCACGCCGCCCCGAAGCAGGTATTAAAAAAAAAAAAAAAAAAAAAAAAAAAAAGGATATTAAGAAAAAAGGTATTATATTGTGTATTCACTCTCGTCCACTACAGTTAATCATGTCATCCTGGTTTAGTGCCACATGTCTGGTGTAAGTATCAGAGGAGAAGGTTTTAGGAAGTCGTTCTCGTTGACTCTTGTTGCATAGCTAATTGTTGACCTTCTGCTGCATCATTCAGGAAAACATCAGCGTATTAAACCCCATTATAATGATCTTATACTGATCTATGTGACTTTCGTGTTAGCGCCTTTGCCTTCACCATCGGAAATGAATATTTACACTACGCCAGGATCAGTACGCTGCTGGTGGGGCATTGCAGAATAGGATGACAGATGATCGAGGAATGATAAACGTAAAGATATCGATTTATAGTCCTGAAAAGATTATAAGTTTTTTATGCACTGTAAACGACCGGTAGCATTGAGGAAGAATACAAATTAGTGGAAAAAAATGTTACTGTACAATCCTCATTGAGAAGACGAAGACGTTGCTATGTCGATGATGTGCGCATCTCTTCCTTTGGTTGTGGTGATGCTTTAATCTCCTCCTTATGATGATTTTTTTTTTTCATATTTCGTTTTTGTTGTAGGCAGTAAAAATAAAATGCAAAATACGTATCGGACTAAAGAGGTTCAAAAATAGTATATGCCGGTCTTAGGATGTTATCAACAAAGGTTTCGTTTGTTATTTGTTTGAACCACCTCTCACAGCAAGCGGAGTCAGAAAATAACAGGAGCGGAGGTTATATAGTCTGTATCAGAGTTGCAAATGGAAAACTAAAAAGAAAGAAACACACACACACACACACACACACACACACACACACACACACACACACACACACACACACAGTGCAGAATGTGAAATTAGTAAGTTTTACAAAAGTGGAAATACCTACTTTCCGATACCACCTCAGAAAATGCACCAGGAGAAGTCTCGTTTGTTATTCATAGGCTATAAATATTGACAGTAGTTGACGGTAATGCAGTTTTCCTGTATCTGTGCGAGAAAGAAGTGGGTTTTAGTGGCACTGAATGAAAATGTTTTGATATCGTCATTCTCTTATCATCATCACCATCATCGTAACCCTATTTCCTATTAACCCGCTTGGCGGAAGGGATACATATTAAACAGGAAGAGAATTGTGTGTGTGTGTGTGTGTGTGTGTGTGTGTGTGTGTGTGTGTGTGTGTGTGTGTGCTTGAAGTGAGCATACGAGTATCTACCAAAGAGCCAATATGAACACTACTTTCCCAAGCATTCATTTCCATATTCTCAATACTCCATCGCTACTTTCCTTCCCTGTCTTTTCTCTGCATCCTCTCTCTTCACTTTACTCTCCTCCCTCCACTCGCCTCTCTTCTTTTTCTCCCTCTTCCCCTCTTCCATCTTTTTCCCCCTTTCCCCTCCCTTGTCTTTTTCCCTTCCTTCTCTCCTCCTCTCCTCTCTCTTCTCCCCTCACATCCTCTCTCTTCCGTCCTCTCTCCTCCTTCTTCACTTCGCCCTTCTCCCTCATCTTTCTCCTTTCTCTTCCCTTCTCCCCTCTTCTCTTTCTGCACTCATTCATCCTCCATCCCTTTTTATCCATTTTTCTTTCACATCTCTGGACCTTCCTCTTCCTCCTCCACACTCCGTCCTTCTCTCCTTCATCTTCCCTCCTCGCCCTTCTCCCCTTCCCACTGTCTCTTCTTCTCTCCTCCTCTCTTTTTCTATTTCTTCTCTCAATAGTGGTGTTCCCAGGAAATCTGCTGGGTGTGGGGCGTCTGTGCACCCTTTATATTTTTAGTGGTACAGGAAGTTGCTAAGATGTGAAGTAACCGTTTTCTTGCTGCTGGGAAACATGACCAGCATAAACCCACATACGAGTTATACTGCTTTCTCGCCATCGGACCATTTATCTTTTTTCTTTCCCTGTATGTATAGCTGGCTAATGAATCTTACCCATAATTTATCATACGGTCATTATCTTCCAGGTGCCTGCTATTACAAATCGGTTATAAAAGCTTTTCAGTCCAGCAACATAATTCTTTTTGTGTGTGACGACCGAATCTCTGCCACCTTACTTGGATAGAATTCATATTTTAACTTTAGTTTGTCTGTAGGCTATTCTTAATTCTCGGATTACGGAGAAAATAATATAGTACTGGGTACGAAGAATTGTTAAGGAAAAGATGTAGAGCCATAACATTGTCTTTTCTGCCACTGAGTTACATGAAACAAACAAGAAATAGACGAAAATCTGAGTCAAGTTAAGGTGTAAGAATTACAGTAATGGAATATCTGATGTTGTTGTAACCAGAACTGGATTGACAGTGAGACTTTACCGTTAGATCCTGATTTACCAAAAAGTTTCCGTACATAATAATCCAATTGTCTTCAGTAATAGATTATTTGTCTGTAGCAGGATGTATAGATGCTGTTAAACTAAGTCAATCAGAAGTAAAGAGAATTAGTAGTGCTAAGTAAAGACGTCGCCATACTGAAGGAGTTATTAGTGATGCATTCTGAACCATTTTATTCCTTTTACTCTTTTTATTTCTTCATGACTTCATACGCTTTTATTCAGCTTAGGAAAGACCTTTCGAACTGGAGGGGTTAGACACCACCATAATTAAGCTTTTCATTCTAGAGGTCTTTACTAACTCGGATATAACCATCTGGTGGCCGCGGGAATGAAAGGAAAATTAGGTCCTGGCACTGAAGAGTTAAAAGAAAAGCAAAATGGACTATCAAAGCAATTTCTCGAGAGGGTAATTCTCCTCCTCCACCTCCTTTTTTTCGCATTCTTCTCATTTTCTCTTTCTCCGCCTTCTTTTGGGTTTTCTTTCTGTTTTTCTACCTTGATCATCTCATTTTGTCTTCCATCGTCTTCGTCTCCTCCTCTTCTTCCTTCCCCTCAGTATCAGTCTCCTCTTTCTGTTACTCTTTCTCTTTCGTCGGCATCTTCGCCTTTATCACCGTCTTCATCTTCTTCGTTTCCCTTTTCTTCATACCTTTAAAGAGGCAAGCATCAAGGTAAACTGAATGGCCAGAGCAAAAAAATCGTCACAAAATGGCGAAGCTCTGAAAGGAGGTGACGACTCTTTGGTACATCTGAAGAGTGTTTGCTTGAATAGAAACTCAAGCTAAAGATCAGTAAATAAGTGCCGGGGGGTGAAACGGCGAAACATGCTTCAATAGGGGTGCGAAAATTAGGGTATTGGTTCTAAGAGATTGTGTGTGTGTGTGTGTGTGTGTGTGTGTGTGTGTGTGTGTGTGTGTGTGTGTGTGTGTGTGTGTGTGTGTGTGTGTGTGTGTGTGTGTGTGTGTGTGTGTGTGTGTGTGTGTGTGTGTGTGTGTGCGCGCGCGCGCGCGAGTGAGAGAGAGAGAGAGAGAGAGAGAGAGAGAGAGAGAGAGAGGAGGGGGGGGAATCTGAACGGGGAAAGATGGGAGAAAGAGGGACTGGGAGTCTTACTGAATAATTTCTGAGTCGAGGATAAGGGTGGTAAATTAAGAAGCTTTGCTCTAGACGATTTTCCATATATTGGGCGTAACCAAATCCTCTTATTGTCAGGAAATACGAGTGCCCTTTTCAGGTTACAGTCAGACGGTTTTATTCAGCTGAAATTGAGTATAGGAGCCTGCGATTTGACATGCCTGTTTATGCTTTGTATTTTTGCGACGACACTAGTATTTTGTGCCACCTAAAGCCACACGATTGCATGAGAGCTAGAACTAGATCCCGAGTGTTAATATTTTCTTACAAGTTATTTATGTCATACTGATATCGACATAATTTACATAAATAACGTAGGGTTAGAATATTAATCGGCGGTATACAAAAACAAATTGATTAGGAAAAAGGTATATGGGTCTTTGTATGTCGGCGAGAGTACCATCGCACAGTGCCGTAATATTCTCTAATGTCTCATGTTGCTGCTGTGATCTGTGTCGATATTAAACCTATGTAATAACTGAAAGGAGGAAGTTGGTTTTAAATACAAAATAAATTGCCGAGGAAAA
>NC_137027.1:14487649-14495149 GCF_032717465.1 Coenobita brevimanus
CCCACGTAGGTTGCCTATGGGAGCTGCTGAGGGTTTGATTCTGTGTTGGGTGCTGACGGTTTTATTATTCGATGATGTCTACCTCGTCCTCGTTGGTGTCTCTCTCGTCTTTGTTGATGTCTCTATATCATCTCTGTTCCATTCTCGTTCATGTCTTTCTCTCTGTCACCTTCGTTGATGTGTGTCTGTCTGCGTTGATGTCTCTCCCTATTTCTGCCCTTTCTTATACTTTCCGATGACTTTCCCATCCCTTCACTGATGTCTGTCTGTGTTTCTGCTCTATCATTCTTGTCTTTCTCGTATCTTCGTTGATGTATCCCTTGGTTTCTGCTGTTTCTCTTTCTTATCGATGTCTTCTTGTTCTGTGTATCTTGTTGAAGAGATGAAGGAGTATGGAAGTGCTAAAAAACATAGGGAGAACTTCTTTGAAATGGTTAGGCCATGTGGAAAGCATGAAGAGTGAGAGACTAGCTAAGAGCATATGTGAATGACGTTGGGTGGGATAAGAAAAAGGGGAGACCAAGGATGAGATGGAGGCACTGGGTGGTGAGATACATGAGTGGGGGGGTTTATGATTTGGAGAGAGTGCAGATGGCAGAGGACACGGTTAAGGCGTCTGGCGATAGATAGATAAACAGATAGATAAATAATTAGTATCCACACAACAAACACTTTCAACCAGCGGGGATTATTTTTTCCATTGAAGATATGGCTTAACGTTGATAGACCTATGAAGCTTAGCAGCGTATTATATTCTGTTTGTCGTATCTCAAAACTTATTTCTTGTTGCAGTTACTCAGTCATTTTCCGCACGAGAAACTAGTTAATGTTAACTTCTACCATAAATAACGAAGAGTTTCTCCACTCAGAGCAAATTTATTGAAGCTGAAACTAATCTTGCAACTATTTCTTATACTCGTCCAGATCTAGCCCTCTCGCTGGAATGAGGAAAGAGGAAAGAAATCGGTACAGTCATGATGTGGTCTGTTTATTTCCAGCGAAACTAAGTACCGTATATCATAGCAACGTAGGAGAGTCTGATATATAGTCAATTTTTTTTTTTTTTTCTGTTCATGTCAGAGCTGTTGATACTGTACTTTGTTATTTCGTTTCATCAAGTCTGTTATTCCTTTTTCTTTTACATTCTGTTGTGCGTCATAGTGTGATTTTTTTTCTTTCGCGGTGTTATGATCTCACCGTACATGACCGATATTTTTTTATGGCCATGTTCCAGATTTGTACTATACCTTCTGAAGGATACATATGATTGCACATTGAAGTTGTTATTATCACCTCGCTATCTATTTCCGTGAGTGTTACTTTGTTCCGTACACAAATTCAGCTACTGTTACTTCGTTCAGTACTCAAATTGTATTATTGTTACTGCGTATAACACTCAGAGTTTATTTCATTACTGTGTTCCCTACTCAGGTTTTATAACTACTCCGTTCAATTTACTGTCTGTCTGTTCAGTCACATTCCAGTACTCGTATATACAATTGTTTCTTCTCCATAAACCAGCCAGAAATTTAGCCGTCTTAGCCATTGACTGAGATGGAATTCGCTGACCTGAAGAAAATATTTTGGCTTTTGCTGGAATGAAGCACAAAGCTCTCGTTTCTCATCCCAAGGGCTAATTGATATATTCATTATTATTATTATTGTTATAATAATTATTTTTATTATTATTATTATTATTATTATTTATTATTATTGTATTATTATTATTATTATTATTATTATATTTTTATTATTACCATTAATGTTATTATCAATATTATTATTTATATCATATTATTTAATTATTTACTTATCAGTTAAGGACTTGTAATTTGTTCCTCCTCATAATGATAATACATGAGAAACAGCGATTACTTTCGAAACTCAGTATTGCGGTCTTTATTTGTGCGTTGCGTGGATTTTCAGCGGAGGATTGTGTGTGTGTGTGTGTGTGTGTGTGTGTGTGTGTGTGTGTGTGTGTGTGTGTGTGTGTGTTGCAATATGAAGTGTGCGTGTGTTGCTCAGTATGCAGCTCCTCCTTCACCACCACAACACACACGTCCACACTTTCTCCTCCTCCTGTCCTCCGTCCCCGCTATCTCCCTCGCACACAACCACTCCTTCCCTCCTTTCTCTTCAGCAGTCTTGCCTTCCCTCCCTGCCTTCTGTCAATTTAAAAATCTCTACGTCCCTGCCTCCAGCACATACTAAGAAAATGTAGCCTACGTCGATGAGTCACAGTGCACAGTTTTTGATAACAAAAATAATCCTCACGGGTTTTAAGAAGACAAAGATTTATGCACTCAGTAAAATATCTAGTATAACCTTCTTACATATATTATCCCCTTCGACACGAGAACTGTTTTGTGGTTAATGTCAGACGATTTTATTCCGAGGACGAGAAATCACGTGGGGTGAAGGAATTGGACGCAATCTCCAGTAAACTGTAGTGGTAGTTATTAGTCAGTGACCAGTCTGTTTACCTTATCGTATCGTTTCATCTTTTGACACGGTAACAAAATGATCTGCAGGTACTGAGTCCATTCCAAGTCTTATTCTGTCATCCTTTGCACTTGTATTACTAATGAGATTCCCAGTCTTTATTTTGGTCTTGCTTTTCTCCTTCCAAGCACTATTTACGATGTTCTGATACAGGCTTACGGCCTTGCTTTCGTTGGCTTAAGAAGGTGCCGAGCACCTCTGATGCCATATCTGTTGTTCAATATGATGCTTTGGCACTGTCCAACATTTATTAAAAGGCTGTCTTCAATTGAAAGATAGCAATAAAACGTAAGAAGACAAGTAGACTGATATTTCGCTACATAAGTTCGATGGGTTCATGGAGGGGTGCTGGGAGTTACCGAGGACGATTGGGAGCTACAGAGAAATAAATGTGTACATCACTTTGAGGATCTATGAACTGCCGAAAAGGACTGTGAGGTACCGAGCAGTGAGTAGATCTGCGGAGGTAGTAAAGGACGAGGAGGGGAATGGGGGGCAAAGAAAGGTCGCCAGTTGAATATTTGAAGTGACAGAGTGAACGAGACTACTGAGAAGAGCTATAATCTTTTTATTCTAACTCTGCCTGGAACTGCCATTTCATATCTTGAATGCTGAGTTGCAGCAATAGATGTACACCAGAATATGATGCTGCCCACGAATATGTGCCGTTGGAAAGGATATCGAACTTTAGCGTGATCTTCTTCTGTCACCGAGTTACGTGAAGCAAGCTTCGAAAGGGCGAGAATCTGGTCCAGGTTAAGGTAAGATGAGTATAGGAACTACGGACGAGAAATGACAGGCATTGATGGAAACTTAGAACTACCGTGGGAGACTTAGAAGGCACCGAAGAATACTGAGAACTACCGACCAGTGAATTGGGTGATATAGGGGAAGAGTGATGTACGAGATACTGAAGAGGACCAGGAAGCTACTGGAAAGGACTGAGAGGTACCGAGGAATGAGTATTTGTTGGCAAAGGAAATTCCGTAGGACCACTTCCTTAGTGATTTGTTTTGCGTATTGAATTTGACCTTTTAATTTTATATCATTAATGTCATTGTAATATCGGCATAGATTGTATAAATATCACACAAGGAAATAATGAAGTGCCAGATACAGAAAGTGGCAAGAAAAAATTGCCACGAAGCCTCCTTAACCGCGGAGAATACTGACTTACACAGCTACTGGAAAGGACTGAAATGTACCGAGGAAAGAGTAGCGCTACCGACCGAGGCACTGAAGGACGGGGGAGGCCACAAAAAGGTCACCAGCCGCAGTATCAACGTGGAGCTACTTTCACTTGTGGGAGGAAGTGTGAAGTCAAGTGGCTCTCGTTGTTGCCGCAGCCGACCCCTTATAAACCGGGCGCCTTGGTGGCTCGGTCGATTTAGTGCTGGCTCCACATTTGGAGGACGCTCTAAGTAGTGCGTTCCAGCCCCCACCGACAGCCACTAAGTTTGTGGGGTGGATGTCCGCTACTGTCATATAACCAAACCTACACCATACTACTATCCACTTCAACTGGCATTTGTTTCATCGTCCTTGTCTTATATCTGTCTAACCCTCCTCCTAACCCCTCAGCGACTTTACCCATTACTTTACACATCATACTAAAGTCTGTTTCATTCGTCATCTGCGTCACCGTCTGTGTCTTGTTTCTGCCCCACTGTCCTCCTTACTCTTTTAATGGCCGGACAAACGGCAACTTAGGGACCTTGATTTACAGCCCACAAACTTGCTGTAATAGTCCTCTCGTACGTAAGATTTGTTTATGCAAGGGAGAGAAGAGAGTAGGAGAGCTTCTACACTAATGATCTCTTCATAGGGAGTGCATAGGAAGTATACTGTGGATAATGGGAAGATTGACTGGCCCATAAACATGTTATCTCTTCGAGAGGAAAACTAATTCTCTTAAAAATCTGAGCAACCTGTGTGAGAAAAGAGGAGAAATGATGAAGGCTCCCCTCCGCTCACCACAGTCCCTGGCGAAAAACTGGCAGGAAAAAGACAACACCACGCTTGCTGGCAGAAGACAATATGAAAATTTTTATAGGAAACAAAAAAGGAAATATTATCTACTCTACATATTTGACTATAAAGTTTATTTGTTTGGCTTCGCAGAATAAGAAGGACACAGTAAAATTATAATATGAAAAACCCGTTACGAATGTACTTCGTTGTGGATCAGTCTTAGATAATTATGATAAAAGTCTTCTTTCAAGTGACCTTTATCAAATAACATAAAAATCCAGTTAACACAGCGCCCTGATAGTGAAGGGCTCATGATGGCTGTACCCAGCCCTCCGTTTAGAAAAAAAACAAAATCTTTCTTTAGCCGAATGAAGGTGTCTGGATTTAGCAAGAATAAAAGAAAATACGTTATCGGATTGATGGGGTTAATCTAGTAAGAGAATGCAAAACTACACCTCATTACAGGATACAACAAACCTGATTCCCAATACAGAAAACAGCAAGACGAAAACTTATGGCAGGATACAACAGCATTCGATCACTGGCTAGAACACAGCAAAACTGAGGCCTAGGGAAGGATACAGCCTTACAGAATACTGAAATACAGAATGCTGCAAGAGTTAAACCCAGAACAATTATACAGGCAGATTGGAACCCAGAAGATACCGGAAAAAATTGTATCCAGGAGATGATACATGATGATTTGAACCCAAGAGATGATGCAGGAAGATTTGAACCCAGGAGAGGATACAGGAAGATTTGAACCCAGGAGAGGACACATCGGAATCATAAATTGCATAGAATACAGCAAACCTGGACCGCATGAAAACAGGACACAGTGCGTGCTAATCTTATCACTTGACTTCCTCTCCTCCCATCTTAGTCTCCTCAACACACACCTTCGCATTACCTTCGTTATGAGAGCTCTCGCAAAAGTTGGATAAAACAGTTTGGTAATTGCGTATGCAGAAATGACAAGCTGAATATGCCATCTGGCCGGTTCAGCCCCTTGATATGCAGGCCTTGAAACCACCTCGCCACTACAGGCATTATTGACGTGTGGCCGTCGCTCAGTATTACATTTTCCATTCTGGGTATGTAGGTGCGAAGGTCACCCAATCTCTGGGAAACGATGCTGAGGCCAAGTAGGAATGGGCAGAATATGGCAAGCAGTTCAGTTAATATAAACGGCCTATACAGGCTGAATTACGTACAGTCCATAAGTTCTCTTTATATGTCGGGGATACATATCACAACATTTTTCTTACAACTGGTACCATTATACGCCTTTTACTCAGACCTGGCCTGAAATTGCAGCCTCTTAATCATGAATACTGAGTTATGGAAAGAGATTTACACTAGAATATGATGTCAGTTACAAAGAGGTGCTTTGGAAAGGATGTAGAGCTACAGGATTGTCCTGCTTTGTCACTGAGCCACGGGGAATAAGTTACAAAATGACAAAAATGTGGGTCCTGTAGGGTTTAAAGGAATATACTTTGGGAAATTGACAAGAAACCCTTTTAAGCAGCAATGGAACTGTAATACGTTTTTTTCTGTCATTACTGTACACCTGAAAGCTAAAACGAGCGTCAAAAATGGCGACATATGACGAGAATGTAATGTATTTATGAATCTGGTTGTGGAGTGTCATTTATACCTCTCCACCGACCTCCCTACCAACCACGCCTGTTCTTTGCATATTGGCTCACACATCTGCACACCTACCACGGGCCTGCGACAAATGTATGTGCATGAGGGGGGGGGAAGGTGTTTTGTGTGTGTGTGTGTGTGTGTGTGTGTGTGAACGGTAAGGTTCCATGACCGTAACTACAAAGGAAGAAATGGTGTTCGTGTATATTAGTTACTCGAGATGGTGCTTTTCCTCCGTAATGTCGCGTGTTAGATGTCTAAGTTAAAGTACTTACATCTGAGTTTGAGTAACGGCGTGCCCTTGACTTCATGTGCAAAGGAAAAAGAAGGGAGGGAAATGGGTGAAGTTGCCCCATGCCTCATATTTCTTTGGTTCCTCTTACCCATTTCTCTCCATCTTCATAAATTTAGTGTTACGTTCAGGTATTGGAGGTCAGGTCAGGTGATTTAAGGATGGCACGAGAGAAAGAGAGGGGGGGGGAGCTGGTTTCAACTGTGGCGTAATATATCAGGCTCCATAGTACTTGTTTCCTAGCGATTTATCGTCCAAATTACACCTTAATCATTCTCCTACATGTTATATCGTTTAAATATCGACATAGTTTGCATCCTTAACAGAGGTGCCACGAAGTCTGTGCCATCTAGAATGCGATCCAGTGTGTGGTTGATGTGGTAGGCGTGGTAGGGAACAACGGGGAAGCTGCAGGAAGTCGTCACTGTGGTAAAAATAACCGTTCTATCGTGACTGGTCCGCTAAATTGCCTTCTCTCCCCCTCCTTCCTAATAACATGACTCACCCACTTCCAGTACTTATCGGTCCAGTTATCCATCTCCAGGAATCACAGCTCGCTCATTTGCAGCCCTCCTTTATTCATGCGTTAATTTTTAGCACTATGCCTATTCGTTCACCTTCTTCCAGGAATCCAACGTTCGCTGCTCGTTTGGACACAGCAAGAATAATACAAACCCGTGATCCTGTTGAGAAAGGTTTAATTCATTTCCATCGAATCCCGGAAAGAAAGTATCAGGAAAAAAAGTAACAGTAAAAAACGTAAGGGAAAGAGCTAATCTAACCTAACCTAACCTAATCTAACCTAACCTAACCTGACCTAATCTAACCTGACCTAACCTAGGAAAAGTTGTTACTTTTTGACTGTTACTTTTTTTCCTGATACTTTCTTTCCGATTCCCATTTCCATCACCTACGTCCATCCATGCCCAGATCTCCCCGCTCATTCATTGTTCCCCACTCATCCCATTCTCCCTACTCGTGGCTTGTTTACTCACCCTGATCGATACAAAGATAAAGCCGCACCGTAAAGTTAGTAGGTTTAGTACATTCACTGGCGTTTTCAAGTATATGACAGGTACTTG